>NC_056743.1:194112785-194267785 GCF_019279795.1 Protopterus annectens
ACAGGCCGCTTCTCACTCCTACGTGGAGCCGACTGGGGCCTCTGGATACTCAAGGTATTGGACACTCGGAAATCATTCCCTCAGATGGGTCTGGAGCCGCTGAGCAGGCATCGGCTTCTGAGGGTGTCTTCAGACCTACACAGTTATATGTTAAACCATCTTTAGCTTCAAAGACAAAGACTAAAGCAGCTCTAAAGACTTAGAACCAAGTACAGCATTCTCCTACTCAAACTTCCATGCCTAAAAAACAGATGCTTAAAATGGCCAAAGACCTAATTACTTTGATTAGGGGTTCCCATCTCCCTCCTGATAAGAGGCCTAGGCAAGAAACAGAATATGATTCTTCTGATCAGGTTTCTATTTCCTCTGATTCCTCTTCTGAACAGGATTATTCTATTCCTCCCTATGAGGACTCTGATGCTGAAGAATCCATTCCTTCAGCCTCTCCTCCTGAGAATTATTCTTTTGGGGAAACCCTGCATACCATGAGGGAGCATTTCCACTGGGAGAGCCAAGATTGCTCTGAATCTAAGAAAAGGCTCAGAGACTTTCTGCTACTTCCTCAGCACAGACACCCTTGCTATTCCACATGTTTTAGACATTGTAGATGATGTATTTTCAGAGTCCGGCCTGACCCCTGACTCTTTACCACTTACTAAGCCAGACAGATACTACAGGGTCCCGGATTCTCATAAACTCCTATATAAAAACCCTGATGCTGACCCAGGAACTATATCTCAGGGTCCCAAAGGGGTCAAAGCTTCCACTGCAAAAAACCCTGTCCCCTCTGATAGGGATTCTAGGGCACTGGACAGATGGGGGAAAAAGTTTACACTTCTGCTACCTTGGCTGTAAGGGCTTTAAATTGTCAGTTTCGTATGCTTAAATATCAGCAATACTTAATGTCACTGCTTAAACAGAAAATGTTGACAAATTCTTAATGTTCAGAGAACAAGGAAATACAGGCTTTATTGCATGCAGCTGAACAAGTGGGAAAGCATGCTTTGCAATGTGGTTATGATTCACTGGAGGCCTCTTGCAGGGCCGCTGTTACAGGTTCTGTTATTATTAGGCATGCTTGGATAAAGGAACAGAATCTGCCTGATCATGTTAAAGCAAAATTATTATATGCTCCATTACAGCATGATACTTTGTTTGGTGCTAAAGCAGAAGAGGTGTTGAAGAAAATGGAGGATAAAGCGAAATCCATGCAGACAGTTAAGGATTTCTTACAGGTACAGCCACCCAGATTTAGCAGGAACTGGCCTTCTAAAAATTAGTCCTTTCCAATGTCAGACAGACCACAAAGAGGCAGATACAGACGTCCCAGAGGCAGATCTCAGCCCCAAGGCTCATACAGGCCTAAACAATGGGGTGCTCCTACCTCCAAAAGCGGAGTAGACAAATCACAACCTTACAGGAAACAGTCCCAATGACTTTCCTCTGCCAGATCCAAGCACTTTTCTTTTGGCAACCCCCTTAGGAGGAAAACTAGCACTTTTTTCATCAAATTGGCAAATGGTTACCCAAGACAAATAGGTCTTGAACATAGTGTCCCAAGGCTACAGGTTCCATTTTCACACCCTACCAAGGGCAAAAAGTATGCCAGACCTGCCACACAGTCAATGGGCAGAGGCACAAAAGCAAATTACAGCCCTCATGGACATGAGGGCCATTCAACAAGTACCACAACAAGAGCAGGGGCAAGGATTTTACTCCAGACTTTACGTAGTGCCCAGAAAGGACAAAACCTGGATACCAATACTGGACCTGTCTATACTAAACACGTTTCTGGAGGTTCCAAAATTCAAGATGTTGACTCTACAGCAGCTACTGCCCATGCTGGGCAAGAAGGCTTGGCTCGTAACTTTGAACATAAAAGAGGCATACCTGCATGTCCCAATTAGACAGTCTTGCAGAAGATACCTCAGATTCATAGCTGGCTCAGTGCACTACCAATTCTCTGCACTGCCCTTTGGCTTATCTACTGTGCCCAGGGTCTTCACAAAATGCTTGGCACCAGTAATTGCATTTTGCAAAGAGGAATTCAAATATATCCCTACTTGGATGACTGGCTTATTCAAGCAGAGAACAAAGACATTCTTCTAAAGCATCTGGCATTTGTAAAAAGATTACTAATTTGCCTAGGGTACACAGTAAACGAAAAGAAATCAAAACTAGTACCCTCTCAAGAGATAATATTCCTGGGTGCAAGCTTAAATACAACTGCCCAGATGGCTTATCTCATGCCAGACAAACAAAAGCAACTGACTTCTTTCTTCAAAAAGTTGGCAACAAAGACCCAGTTATCTGCAAGGAAAATCCTGCAGGCCTTGGGTTTCATGGCATCCTGCATTCTACTAATTCCATATGCCAGACTGCATATGAGGAAACTACAATGGTATCTAAAAAGTGTTTGGACTCAGCATTGCCACAGCCTGGAGACAGTAATTACCCTCATTCCCTGCCTGCAACAGGAGTTTAGATGGTGGGCACAGGCCTGTCACCACAACAAGGGTCTGCCATTCACTTTACCCACAGCCAGACAGACACTGACAATGGATGCATCAGATTATGCCTGGGGGGGGTCCATATGGCAGGAAAATGTATTCAGGGCACATGGCCTGCAAGACAGATGCATCTTCACATCAATCAAAAAGAGATGCTAGCTGTTCAGAATGCCCTGACAGCTTTCAAGGATCTACTTCATCCAGGACAGCTACTGATAAAGACAGACAATACTACGGTTATGTGGTACATAAACAAGCAGGGAGGTACACATTCCTACCCCCTCTGCAGACAAGCAATGACCTTATGGGACACAGCATTGACTTATCAAGTTCACCTGCAAGCACAATTCCTGCCAGGAAAAACAAACACTCTGGCAGACGAACTAAGCAGAAACCTCATGGATCCCCACAAGTGGAAACTGGATCCACAAGTCTTCAGCATAACAAGGAAATGGGGATGCCCAGACATAGCTCTATTTGCCTCTCCTCACAACTGCCAATTACAGAGATTGTGCACAAGGATTTATCACAAACAAGCATGGAGAGTGGACACCCTATCCTTCAGATGGAAAAATCTAACGGTATATGCTTTTCCTCCACTGCCTCTCCTTCCCAGGGTACTCCTAAAGGTCAGACAAGAGAAGCCAAAAATTATACTGATTGCACCAGACTGGCCATGCCAGCACTGGTACCCAGTCCTAAAGAGCTTGTCTGAAGGTCCAGCATGGATATTGCCTCAAACTTCTCACTTGCTGACCCAACAAAACAATCAGATCCTGCACAGCCAACTCAGGACCTTAAATCTGGCAGCATGGCGGATAATGTAGCCATTCAGGACACTCCTCTTTCAAAAGCTGTTATGGATGTTATCTTGGAGGCTCAGTACCAGAAAATCTTATGCAGAATAATGGAAGAGATTCTGTGCTTGGAACCAGGAACAAGGCATTGACACATATGTACCAAATATCCCTCAGATTTTACAATACCTAACTGAGATGCTGGGCAAAGGCCTTTCCTTTTCATCAATTAAGATTCATGCCTCTGCCATTTCAGCCCATTACAATACGGAACCACCTATCTTTTCTCATCCTTTAATAAGGCAGTACCTCAGAGGGGACAAAAACATCAAGCCTCCAAGGAGAGCACCAATTCCGGCATGGGACCTCAATTATGTCTTGGAAAAACTCACACTGCCTCCTTTTGAGCCAGCCTCAACAGCGGATATAAAATTCTTATCCTGGAAAACAGCTCTGCTCCTAGCAATAACCTCTGCAAGACGAGTCTCGGAGTTACAAGCACTCATGACTGTGGAACCTTTCATCATTTTTCATCCAGACAGGGTTTCTCTGAGGACAAACCCAACATTTATGCCTAAGGTGGTATCCAGTGTGGCCCTCAACCAAGCCATTCACTTGCCTACCTTTTATCCAAACCCACAGAACAAGGGTGAGACAATTCTGCATTCTTTGGACATACACAGGCAGCTACACTTCTACATGGACAGAACTAAAGCTTTCAGAAAGACTGAGCAACTTTTAGTGTCATATGCTGCAGGATCACAAGGAAAGGCCATCTCAAAACAGACTATTTCTAAATGGATAGGCCATTGCATCCGTTTCTGCTCTTCTCAGCATGGCAAATCAGTGCCTAAGGGCATTAGGCCTCATTCTACCACAGCAGCAGCCACTTCAACAGCCTTCCTCATAGAAGTACCAACCAAAGACATCTTAGAGGCTGCAACTTGGAGTTCAGTGCACACTTTTACAAAGCACTGCCACTTACCTCTTTACTCTAAATCCAGAGCAGGCTTTGCCACTGCAGTTCTTCAGGGCCTCATAGCCTCTCCTAATCCTATTTAGCCCAGCCACCCATCCTCAGCTTTGGGATTGATCCCAAGAGTAATGACTGCAACAATGAAACATGATGAACATAGTACAATTGTGTACCTACCATAAATGTAGATGTTTGAGTGTATTCACTGTTGCAGTCCAGGTTACCCTCCCACCGTCCCCCTTTCTTTTGCGCTGGGGTTTATCTGTACTTCTCTATTCTATACAACCTATGTGGTGTATTTGCTTGTAGATAAACACAACGCCAAGTAACCATTCTTGAGACTACAGAACCATGAGAGAACGCTTACTTTTTCTGTGTCTTGAGATGCCAACTCCTTATGAACAGCAGTTCCAACCAAAAATAGGATATAAAATAATAATGGCTTAAGTCCGCATTAAAAACAGAAAGTTTTAATGAATAGATATTCAAACAAATCCAATGGTTAAGTGCTTTCACTTGCTCAATAGCAAGCTTCATCAGAACAATACAAACAGGACCTCACAACATTTAAATAAACTCTTAGGCGCCAAAAGCGCTAGATGAAACCACAGCACTTTTAAAGACATATTACATTATACAAAGTAATTTGTTTTCTACATATAAAACATTTATGATATATATATATATATATATATATATATATATATATATATATATATATATATATATTGCCTCAGTTGGCGAGCTACTAAAAAGCAAAATAGTTAAAATGACAAAATAGTTAAAAAGACCAATGATCGCATACTGCATCTAAATGTTAAACAACCCATACTGAAACACTACTACTAATCTAAATTGTAAATGTTTTCCAAAAACACCAATAGCCGATCCATAAAGTTAGCAATCCAACCGTTGCTAAAACCTCGTCGGATGACCACTACACTTATAGAATCAACTCAACCATATGGTTGTCATACAAAGAATATTGGTGGCAAATATTCTTAGACTCTTTCAGTCCACTAGGACTGAATGATTTTATTTCCATTAAACCCCTGTTAGCCATAGCTTGAATGATATGAATGTATACATAGTATGTGAGAGTCATTTCAGTTTAGTTAGGCATATGCATGATAGATGAGTATATATTCGAATATTTGTTTTCAGTAGCAACACTGTTATTAAACATTTATATGACCATCACATATATTTATACACGAATAGCACACACTATTTGAGTTGATTCTTTAAGTGTAGTGGTCATCCGACGAGGTTTTAGCAACCGTTGGATTGCTAACTTTATGTATTGGCTATTGGTGTTTTTGGAAATCATTTACAATTTATATTAGTAGCAGTGTTTCAGTATGGGTTGTTTAACATTTAGATGCAGTATGCGATCATTGATCTTTTTAACTATTTTGTCATTTTAACTATTTTGCTTTTTAGTAGCTCACCAACTGAGGCAAGATATATATATATATATATATATATATATATATATATATATATATATATATATATATATATATATATAAAATAAATATTTTATATGTAGAAAACAAATTACTTTGTATAATGTAATATGTCTTTAAAAGTGCTGTGGTTTCATCTAGCGCTTTTGGCGCCAAAAAGTTTATTTAAATGTTGTGAGGTCCTGTTTGTATTGTTCTGATGAAGCTTTCTATTGAGCAAGTGAAAGCGCTTAACCATTGGATTTGTTTGAATATCTATTCATTAAAACTTTCTGTTTTTAATGCGGACTTCAGCCGTTATCATTTTATATCCTATTTATGGCTGGAACTGCTGTTCATAAGGAGTTGATATCTCAAGACACAGAGAAAGTAAGCATTCTTTCTTTCTTGTTACTTGTAGATAAAGGAAATGTTTCTTTACTGCATGTATGTTTATTGACATAATATATTTAGCCTACCCTTTTGGGGGCACCTGACATCTGGGGCAAGAAAAATTGAAGAAAATGGCGTCGGCTGCATATTTTATACCCCTGGCGCACTGATGTCAGGGAAGAGGCGACAGCAACCGACGCCGAACCAGGACTTTGGAATTCAGGCCGACTATGGGTAGCCTGCCAGCAGGATAACCCAAGAGTAATGACTGCAACAGTGAATACACTCGAACATCTACATTTATGGTAGGTACACAACTGTACTTTCTTTTTGGAGCTCGTATAAGACGCAGCCTGGGACACTGTCCGGTCCCATTGATGCTGTGTTTTTTGCTTTGGAGAGGGCAGCTCTCACCTGTGCATCTGTGATGTCAGGGAGGCTACACTCTGTTGGGATAGACATTTGCTCTTTTGGCGGGGAAGTGGGGGAGAAGTTTGCACTGAACCTGCCTGCCAGGATGTTGGCAATGTCTGTGGGTTCAGTGTATTTTTTGTCATTTTGCACTAACTCAGAGCATATCTGGGAATTGCCACCCAGATTCCTGACATAACTAAAGAAGGCCTTGTGATTATCTTTAGCGTCTTGTGCAATTTTTTTTTCGAAGCTGGCTTTAGATGATTTTATGAGGGATTGTAGTTTCTTGCTAGTACTCATCAGAGATGCCTTCCCGTTTTGGGATTTTGCTCTATCATGTAGTAGCTTCCTCCGTCTGTTGTATAGCTTATTTATGGCTGGGGACCACCAGAAGGTCTCCTGCCTTTGAAGGAGTGAGTCTTGGTTTTATTTGCGATAGCACGATCCATGCATTCCTGTAGGTGTTCATAGAATGCGTTTGTAAAGGATTCTGTAGTTTGGGCCGTATTTTCCACTGGCCCGGGGGCTTTGAAGGATTCCACCTCGGTTTTGAGAAGTGTGAAGTTTGCTTTTGCGAAGTTCTTCACTGTGGTTTCCTTGGCTGGGTGTGGGGACGGGATATGGATGTCCAGTGAGATTAATTTATGGTCAGATCTTACCAATGAGGGGTATACCTCTGGTATGGAACATAGAGTCCCCATGTTGGTGATGATCGGGTCCAATATGTTTTCCCCTCTTGTGGAAGTGGTGACTAGTTGTTCCATAGCATTTGAGTTTATAAATTCTAGGAACCGTTGGGAGAGGGTGTTGGGGCTTGAGTAGTGCTCCCAGTCTTTGTTTGGGTAGTTGAAGTCACCCATTATAATGGTGTTTGGAGAGACTTTCATATTCTCCAGTGTTCTCAGGAAAGCCGAGTGGGGTTCCTGAGTTTGGGAGGGTGGTCTGTAGTAGGCTACAAACTGAAAGGCAGTTTTGCCCACTGTTAGTTGCACATGGATGGTCTCCGATGCTTCGTGCAGTGCCACTAACCTGGAGGTGTGGGTATCTTTGATGAATATGGATACTCCCCCTCCTTTTGTGGTTCGGTCCGATTTTGGGGTCCGAAAAGCATGGTATGAGGTATAACCTGGTAGTGCTGGGGTGCTCTCAGGAGCCTTGAACCAGGTTTCTGCACATATATCTATATTCTCCATACTTAGGAGAGCCTTGAGTGCATGCATCTTGAGGTTTAGACTTCTGGCATTGAGCAGCATTACCCTTAGTTTTTTTTTCCTTGTGTTGTCTATCGAGGTGGGTTTGTCTTTTGAGCCTTGCCTAAAAAAGGCACTATGGGGGTGGCAAGAGCCTTAGCCAGTATTCAAAAGCCCAGGGGTGACAGGTGCAAGCCGTCCCTAGCGAAGCAACGTGGCTTGTCGAGCATGTCATCTCAGGCTGACAGACACTGGATCCCCTTTGAATGACACCAATACTTTAGCCAATTGTTAAAATTGATAATTTTGTCTTTATACTGTGGCATCATTCTTGGTGAGAGTAAGATGCTACTCAAGGTCAGGGTCATACCGGCCTGGGCTACATGATCAGAGAGCTTCTCTATGTCTCTTTTCATGTAATCCAGAGAGGTACGTCTCAGGTCATTCACACCAGCAATGGACAATGACAGAGTCATATTTGTACTTGCTTTGGAGCGACCTGAGTGCTTGTGTTATGTGGCAGATCCTGGCACCCGACAGGCAGCTTACAGTGACATTTTCCTTGTTCAGCCTGGTGAGTGGGACGTCAGTGTGCCTGACAATAGAGTCACCTATTACAAGTGCATTAGGTGTGTTGTTTAGCCTTAAGGGCTGTGAGTGTGTGGCACACTGACTTTGTGAACTATGTGATACGTGAGTATTGTTGTGGGGTAGTGGTTGCTTGGATGTCTGTTTTGGAGGTCTCTGCTGCTTGAGCAAATTTTTATTTAGAGCCTCCGGGTATGTTTTTGTGTGTTTATGTGTTTGGTTTGCTGTTGCGATAGGTCTATGTGAGACTGGATTTGTGGTGTGTGTGGTTACTTTCTCCTCCTGACTGACTGCGTCAGTACTGGGTTGAGAGAGCTCAGCCTCTAGTTTGGCTATATAGTTACATCTCTCACATATATTTGAGCTTGTTGGGAGAAGGAGAGGGTGGTCTGAGTACATAAGGCAGTTGTAACATTGCCTCAAGATTCCCAGATTCACCAGCTGGACTGGAGAGTAAACCCGAAACTGACTTTTGGACATGCCAGAATAGTATAAGGAACTACTTTTTGACTGATCAAAAAGGACTATTAGGCAGTGAAGTACTTAAAGGGAGTATAAGAGGGTGTAGTGCTTTAGTTTATTAGTGCTTACTTATAAGATTACTTATACGAGCAAGTGCAGGGCTTTAGAATGAAAATAGAGTGCTTACTTTGAGATTTAGAACAGTTCTAAGGGAAAAAGTGAAGAGCAGACTTTGTGGAGCCGGGAATTGTTTAAACCCATTTAAGTGGCGCTGCCCGATGCTGCGCTATGCGCAAAACCATGCAAATGCGGGTTTTAAAGCAGGGAAACTGAAAGAAATAGGAATTGACCCAAAATGGCCAATAAGCTACTAGTTTCAGGGCTTAGACCACTCCTCCAGGGACAGATAGGCTGCTCAAAGCTCCCCACTCTCACTGGTGAACAGAGAAGCTTCCCCCTGTCCAAGTAAGGATATGGGCAACACACAACACAGGAAACTATACCACAGTCAGCAAAACCTGAAATCTGGACTAATCTTGTTCAGCAAAGGCAGGAAAAGAGAATTATTATTTTTTTTTGTTTTTTTCAGGAAACAGCAGAAAAACACACAGAAAACACTGTAAATGCTGTCAACAGGCTAGCGTACTTTAGTCTGTAGCCTACAACAGTTGTACAATACAAAAACGACTTAAATTGATATAAAACAAGTGCAAAACCTGTAAAAAGCAGAAGGCAAATGCAATTTAAACTTTTCAAAGCACACACAGATCAGTTAGAAATTCGCTTTTTAAGGGGAAAAGGCAGTCAGAGCAAAAAAACTGAGAAAAAATACTTAAATCTGGAAAAGTCTCTCTTGGGTCTCTCTTTTGCCTCTATCACTCTGCAGGACACCACGAGGAGCTGTGCGGAGTTGTATACTGGTGCAAAACTGCGCAAATGCGGGTTTTAAAGCAGGGAAACTGAAAGAGATCGGAATTGACCCAAAACGGCCAATAAGCTACTAGTTTCAGGGCTGAGACCACTCCTCCAGGGACAGATAGGCTGCTCAAAGCTCCCCACTCTCACTGGTGAACAGAGAAGCTTCCTCCTATCCAAGTAAGGATATGGGCAACACAGGAAACTATACCACAGTCCAGAATTCAGCAAAACCTGAAATCTGGACTAATCTAGCTCAGCAAAGGTGGGAAAAGAGAATATTTTTTTTGTTGCTGTTTTTTTCAGGAAACAGCAGAAAAACACACAGAAAACACTGTAAATGCTGTCAACAGGCTAGCGTACTTTAGTCTGTAGCCTACAACAGTTGTACAATACAAAAACGACTTAAATTGATATAAAACAAGTGCAAAACCTGTAAAAAGCAGAAGGCAAATGCAATTTAAACTTTTCAAAGCACACACAGATCAGTTAGAAATTCGCTTTTTAAGGGGAAAAGGCAGTCAGAGCAAAAAAACTGAGAAAAAATACTTAAATCTGGAAAAGTCTCTCTTGGGTCTCTCTTTTGCCTCTATCACTCTGCAGGACACCACGAGGAGCTGTGCGGAGTTGTATACTGGTGCAAAACTGCGCAAATGCGGGTTTTAAAGCAGGGAAACTGAAAGAGATCGGAATTGACCCAAAACGGCCAATAAGCTACTAGTTTCAGGGCTGAGACCACTCCTCCAGGGACAGATAGGCTGCTCAAAGCTCCCCACTCTCACTGGTGAACAGAGAAGCTTCCTCCTATCCAAGTAAGGATATGGGCAACACAGGAAACTATACCACAGTCCAGAATTCAGCAAAACCTGAAATCTGGACTAATCTAGCTCAGCAAAGGTGGGAAAAGAGAATATTTTTTTTGTTGCTGTTTTTTTCAGGAAACAGCAGAAAAACACACAGAAAACACTGTAAATGCTATAAACAGGCTAGCACACTTTAGTGTGTAGCCTACAACAGTTATACAATACAAAAACAACTTAAATTGATATAAAACAAGTGCAAAAACTGTAAAAAGCAGAAGGCAAATGCAATTTAAACTTTTTAAAGCATAGATCAGTTAGAAATTCGCTTTTTAGGCGGGAAAAGGCAGTCGGAGCAAAAAAACAGAGAAAAAAATACTTAAATCTGGAAAAGTTTCTCTTGGGTCTCTCTGTTGCCTGTATCACTGTGCAGGACACCACGAGGAGCTGTGCAGAGTTGTATGCAGTAACAAACTTTTTAAATCACAGATTTGCTAAAAAAACTGGCGTTTTAGGCAGAATTAGATAAGACAGCAAGAAAAGCAAAAAAGTGATACTTAATCACTCCAAAGTCACTCTTTTGTCTCTCTGCTGCTGTAGACTCTGCAGAACACCTGGAAGGCACTTGCTGAATGGAATACAAGCATAAAAACTGTGCAAATGAGTTTTTTATAGCAGGGAAGTGAGAGAGAGATAGAAATTAGCTCAAAATGGCCAATAAACTACTAACTTCTGGGCTGAAACCACTCCTCCAGGGACAGATAGGCTGCTCAAAGCTCCCCTCTCTCACAGGTGAACAGAGAAACTTCCTTCTATCCAAGTCAGGTAATGGCAACTCAGAAACTTGTAACACAGCCCTGGATTCAGCAATAACCTGAAAACTGAACTATACTAGTTCAGAATGGCGGGAAACAAGTATATAATTTTTTTTCAGAAAATAGAGCAGATACAATCAAAACAACACTTTACCCAATTAACCAGTTAAAACGCTTGAAACTGAGCCCTGTTCCAGCAGTCTTCAATCAGACAAGTTCTATCTGCACAGTCCTGCCACTAGGGTAAAGAGAAACCTTCTCCAAAAAAGACGACCTGGATCAGTGCACAAGTTATACAGATAAAGCTAGATCCAGCCGGCCTGAATCTAGTCTATGCTACAGCAAACATGTCGTACCGATTTCAGAAAGAAACAGTTGCAGTAAGCATGCGCAGTAAGCCTTTAACCAGAAATTCCCAGCTCAGAAGAGCAGAATCTAGCCTCTCCTCCCACAAGAGTGCAGACCACAAACCTTCTTAATGTAAAATAACTGGCCTGAAGCCCAAGTCCTTAACCCAGAACTAATACACTTTTAGAATAACAGACACTGAGCCTTCAATCAGCAGTTCCCAACTTAGAAGGATGTATGCTACCTGTCCTGCCACAACAGTGCAGACCACAAACCTTCTTAATGTAAAACAACTGGTTTGAAGCCCAAGTGCTTAAAACAAGGGCCTTAGAATAACAGTTATAATTTAATCAGGCTACTAACAAGCAGTAATAAAGGCAGCAGAATAAATTCAATTGAGTACTTTTAAGAAGAGGCAAAAGCAAAATAAGGTAATAAAGTAGGAAGAAACACAAATACAATAAGGCAGATGAAGTGCAATTTTTTTTTTTGAGACGGAGGAAACAGAGCAGATTAAGATAGTATAGGGGAATGCCCTTCCCAAATGCTCTCTCTGTACACCGCAGAGGAGATGGGACTGGTAGGAGTATCCAAAATCAAAATATGATCTCACTGTCCTCAGTTGAGTGAGCAAATGAGATGGGTCCAGGAGGAGTGTGCAAAAAGAGATGTACAGCAGGGGTTGGCAATTCCAAAGCCACCAAGATTAACACAACAACAAGAAACAAGGAGGGGGGGGACTAACTGCAGAGAGACAGACACAATATTTACTGAATCAAAGACACACAATATTTACTGACTCAAATCTTAAATAAGTGCAGAAAAATATACTTAAATCATCTTGTGTCCAGTTGATATATGCAGACAAGTCTCAGTAGCCAGCTACTTGATTTAAAATAATTACTAGAAATGTAATGAACACAGATTTTATTGCTAACAGAAACCCCCAAGCTTAGTAACACTAGCAAAGGAATTTCAAAGCAGTCTAAAAACTTTCAGTGACCTCAGATGGCTACACTTTTTCACACTTCAGGCAACTTAACTGCAGAGAGACAGAGACACAATATTTACTGAATCAAAGACACACAATATTTACTGACTCAAATCTTAAATAAGTGCAGAAAAATATACTTAAATCAGCTTGTGTCCAGTTGATATATGATAAAATAACTGGAGGTGGATCCTTTAGAAAAGGGTAGGAGCAAATTACATAAAAAATGGGAATTGTGGAACAATACATGCAGAATATTTTGGTGGATAAATGAGGTTTAAAGGAAGGCAGGAATTGAATTAGCTTTGTAATGTTTGTAACTGGATAAATTATAAGTGATGTATAACATTTGCAACTGAAAGTATGTCAGTATGGTTTGTTTTCATTTATATAAATGTGCGATTGCCTGTGTCATAAGTGATAATTTAATAAAGATGTTTCTTGTTAAAAAAATGCTGTAACAAAACAGCAGAAGCATGCGCTTTTACAGAAAATACAGTGTAGAAAAAAATACAAAATCAAATACCAATACTACATAAGAAGAATAAGATGAAAACATTTTCTTTCTTTGTGGCACTTGGAACTTGATTAAGGGGAAGAGCAAGTAACTTGCAAGAAGAAAAGAAAAAAAAAATAAATGTGAGTTAGTTTTCAGATGCAAATCAAGAAATCCCAAGCTTGAAAGCCTACACTATATATCTGAGTGTGATTCTGGCAATCTGTGACTGATAATCTGTCTATGCAGCATGATTGAAAAAGCTAAGACTGTTCTCTGTTGCATACCGCTTTCTCAGAGGCGATCTCTGTCTAACGTACAGAGCCATGTCCAACCCATAATTGTTGAACATGCTCCATCTTAGCAAAACCAAGTCTACTCCAGCTACATGTTCCAGGGATATAAACCTCAACAAAACAATGAATAGAACATGCTGGCGGGATAGATTCCCTTTGCAGAGACTTCCCTTACTATGGAACAGGGTCCCAATCTACATAAGACAGAGCCCCTCACTATCACTGTTCAAGAGGAACCTTGATGAGTGGATGGGTAACAGAAAGTTCACACCGGGGATCACACCAACAGCACTACTAGATAGGGGACAAGGGTACTAGCTGCTAGTACAAGGGTCTAGGGAACTACTGAAGGGATGGTGAATACCGCACAACGTGGCTGGGCTAATATATGCCTTTGGGCAGATAGCCCAGTACCAACCTATGAACCTATAAGGCACATTTAAATGCCAATGTTTAAATGCCATTCTTTTCTTAATGGATCTGTAATTAGAGTAAGTGACCTAACCTAATTACCAGATTTAGTTTTGAATTCTCAAAATTTAACAATTGAGATCGCCCAGCAGAGTGGAACGGTATCTTTACCATACTCTTCACTGTAGTGTGATCTCAGAGTTGGTATAGTTAAGTAGTAGGGGTGGGGGTTTTCCCCCTGTAAAAACATGATTACTAACATTTTATTTATTTATTTATTTATTTATTTGAGATTTCAAAACTTCGAACATTTGAACCTCAGTATTGTGATGTTCAAGGTTTTGAAGTTTCAAAATTGCAAAGTGGTCCTATAAATATATATATATATATATATATATATATATATATTTCCCAGAGGACACAAAGAGAGCCTTTCCAAAACAAATGCTGGAGTTAAAACTATAGAAAAAAAATAAATGCCAAAAAATGTATATTTGTATCCTTCACCAAGCATGACGACCCTTGTAACACTCGCACTGTGAAACACACCATTGAAAGTTGATCCAGTAGTTGGGGATCTGAGAACCTGTGCCAACAACAACCTATCCTTTGATCATTACATATTCATTTTTGTATGGAAATCCTTTTTCATTTCACATCTTATATCTGAAGTTATGGAATCCAGGTCCAGGATGTAATCATTCTGCTGTATGCAGCTCTCATTAGACTTATCATTGAATATAATACCCTTTTCAGTATGTCTGTCCAAGTACCTGGCATACCTGGAATGACCACAATGCTTTTTACTGAAAAAAAAAAAAAAAATCAAAGGCCTCAATTATAAAAACTATGCAGATCATCTCAAAGCTTTGTCCCTCCTCATGGCATTATAACAGACCCTGTTCTGTTAGATCTGTTACACATTTGTAAGTTGAATGGTAGAGTAAATACTTAATCAAGGAATGTCTGTCTTTTTGTAACATTAATAAGACATGTTGGAGGGATAGATGTGTATCACAGAGAATACTTCTCATATGGAACTTTAACTGTCTTCCACTCCACATAAAACAAAGTATACTTCTTTTACTCGACAAAAACAAAATTTGGATGACTAGATGGGAAATTGTGAATTCACCCTGGCTTAGCAACCATGTCCCTTATGGAAAAGGACAACAAGTAAATATCCCAAAATATCCTTGTTCTGCCTGCCTCTGGGTTATTTATACATAAAATATAAGGGCTAAAAGCAACATGGGAATTTAAGGTTAGGCTTCTTAAAACCCTCACAGAACAATTGTGTAGTAAGTGCCTATTAACCTATAAACAGTCATTCCATATGGCACTCTGATGGAATGAGTGTCTAGAATGTTAAGACAGGATGCTATTATATAGATAGGGATGTCAGGTTCATAACTAAATATGCTGAATATGTGCTTACTAACAATTTTGTCTTGCACAGAGACAGTGAAGGGTGGGGCATACAAAGGTGACTTTTTTCCTGTACAGTGACTGGGATGGTAAGCCATACTAGGAGGAGTGGACACCATATATAAGAGCGCCCATATTCCATGCAAGTCTCATAGAGTGTAGCTAGGTTACTAGACTTAATGCATGGCATGTATGGCAACTAAGCCCAGGCTGACACTAGGGAGCTTGCACTGACCATTCAGTTATGTATTCTGTAAGTATATTGGGCATTCAGACTCAGGATTGCCAGCACAGGTAATTGTTTACTATTTGCAAACATGAATCTGTTCATTGTTAGCATGCACATCGTGAGGCATGAGGAGATGACTGCAAGTCAAGCACTTTTACACTGTTATGTAGCACATTCCTTAGCAACAGGGCAAACCAGTGCTACAGAGACATTTGCAGTAGCTGGGCTAGGACAACAGACTGAGGACAATGCTTGCATTGGGTCTAATGATGGAGTCAACACACAGCTCGATTCATATGCTTAGGCTGCATTGACAGCATATGTCTCCCACATGAGTGAGCCTAAACCCACTGCCTGCAGAGAAATGATAACCCTTCCCCCCCCGAACCACCCTACAGAATACACAACAGGATGGATTGCCATATCTTTGACAGGGAGGGCTCCACTGTGACTGATGGCAGCACCACCACCATCAATAGTACTAGGGCTGCAGTGGTAGATAGCTGTTGTGCAGCAGTCTGGCAATAGTACATAGCTCTGGCCATTCTCACTGTCTCCACTAGACATGTAAAATGGTTCTTGATTTCAACCAGTAGATGTGCAGGGCTGTAATCTGGACATAGTTACCAACTACATATGCCATGATGGAGATAATTAATAGTCATTGTATGTAGTGTTCAAAAGGATATGGCCTAGTGCTACCAAAGCCTCTGTGGGACCATAGAGTATATGAATGATGATATGATTGGCGTCATGTCTTCAGTGGTAGGACACACACAGCATCTGTAGTTTCCTGCATGTCGATGTTAGCAAGTGCTGCTGTCAGCATTGTGTACCCTATTATTGCCCGTGGCCATGACTCTGTATATGTACCTATTGCAGGGAGCATATTCTGCACCTGCTATGATTGGGTTAGTGACATACCCATAACATTGATGAGGCTGACCGTGCCTCACGCCTCCTTAGGAGCCCCTTTACAGGTCCTGTTCTGTTATTTTTACTTCTTTCATGTCCCAGGACATCTGAGCTAACAGTGTCTATAACTTGCAAAGAGCCTGATGCACAGTTTTGTAGTGCCTCCCTCAAAGCTCCTCATCATAGTGGCCCTGTGGTACAGGCCTTTAGTGATTCCCCACCTTGTCAGAGGAAGAGATCATTTTTGACAACACCTCTTCCCTGTGACATCCATGTTAGCTTTTATAGAGCAACATCTCCCCACCCCTACCCCCCACCCCCTGTTAGTGCATACAGCCTTGTGTCAGTTTGCCCTTTGATACTTGTGTAAGTGATTAAGGCTTTGATATTTACCTACCTCCTTTCTTTGTGGTGCTTCTGGATGTCTCTCTTTCACAGTGTAACTCAACCGTGAACTGCCCAGCTTAACTATTAAATGACACTATATGCTTTGTTTTGCTTTTTGTAGCATCGTGCTGAAACTGCAGCCGTCAGCACCCATACCAGTAGACTACGTATTGCTGCTTCCCTTGCACTGACGTATACTGTGTATGACAGCTTGTTGTAGTGCAGCTGCTTCTTGATGTTTTTTGCCATAATTTCTAGGTAATGTGCTCGTGGTTGCAGTAGGGTCCTGGTGATGGTGCCTAGCTTGCCTGCTTCCAAAGGATGTCATGGAGCATACAGCATGTGACAGAGGTAGACTGCAGTACCCCTCCAGACATATCTTAGCAGTGGAATTAAGGTTTGAGCAGGGCAAGCATGAGCTTTAGTGTGTTCCTGGTCTGGGTATGCATGTTATGTTGTTCTTCAGTCATGCTTTTTAGATTCCATGCAGAAATCATCAACTAGGGATCCAGGCAGTGTTGTAAATCTCCTGCAACATAGAAGGGTCATAAGAAGGGAGTCAACAATACAGGGCCAGGTGAGGCTTGTAAACATACTGCTTGTGGCTGTGATTATACCAGTGTGCCTGCATTTGCCTGCTAAGTAGCCCTGAGGGTTGCCACTGTGCAAGATTGACATAAATGCCATATTGTGGGTGTCATGGTCACTGTCAGGATATTCAGCATATGTATGGGTTATTAACCCTTGTGCATTGCACATTGCCTGACACTTTATGGAATGTTATACTGGTCATGGGCACTGAGTAGAACCATTATTGCTGTCTCTAGTAGAAGCAGTCAAGTTCCAGGTGCTAGAAGACTGCCGTCTTACAGCCAGGAACTTGGCATTTTGCTGCTTGTAATGGGTGGCCATCACACTCAAACTGGGCTGCATGTTCAGATGAGATATGGCAATTATGAGGGAATGATGGAGCTGCTGCACCTCACCAAAACACAGTATACGAATTTGAACAAGGTTAGTGGGAAAGCCACTGGAAGGGATTAGGAAGGCATTGGAGTGTAGTTTAGGTCTTCTTGTAGCTATCAGAATGGGATTTAGTCTTGGGGGAGTCTTAGGCTTGGGGTGTGAGGAGAAATTGGGTTTTCGGAGCAGCCAGGTATTTCAGATTTAGAAAGCTGTACTTTTCCTGTATGTGGTTGTTCTGATAGTAAATCAGTCAGTTTTCTGGTAGCCAGCACAAAAAGTGGAAGAAAACTGAAGTCCCACCATGCAATGACATTAAAGCTAAGCTGTTTCTTTCTTAGATATTTTATAACAGCAATAGTCCACTTGTGTGTGGGTAATGCAGGATTTATCAGTGGTTTGCTTTGTTTTATAATATTTGCTTCATCCTTATGATGAAACCACATGAACTGTGGGGAATATCCTGCATTAGCTACACTCAGTCATGGAATTTGATCAGTTAATCCTGGCATTTCTAAACAATTGAACATTTTGCATTTGTGATAGTTTCAGTGTAGCCAAATTTCCCATGGCAAGTATGAATGCCACCTAGTGGTTCTTCTGAAAATAAGCTATGTCAAGTGAGAACAGCTTGGTCAACACAGCTAAGTAAATACATGGGTGGCACAGTGGTGCAAGCAGTTAACATCTTCGCCTTACAGCGAGAGGTTCTTTGGTTCGATTCTCAGCTGGGGGTGCCTTCTGTGCGCGGAGTCTGAATGTCCTCTCTGTGTTCATGTGGATTTCCTCCAGATGCTTCTGTTTCTTCCTACATTCCAAAGACATGCGTCTGGAACATTTCTTTCCAGGCCTTCTCTGAAAATGTGCTCCGTTACAGTCAGACTTTCTGGGTAAAAAGTAATAAATAAATAAAATTTTCTTCTGTCATTTGAACATGCGAAATTAGGAGCAGACTTTAATTAAGACCTGTATATCTCCATTAAGTGCAAACAAGACATTAATGTGGTGGTATACTTTGTGGTTTCTAATGGGCAGTACAACTTAATGGTCAAAGTAATATGCTGCAGAGTGATATTTTCAGACTCTCCACCTGTGTATAATATTCTCAACTTCACTAGATCATTTATGGGGTTATACCTGAATGCAACTAGTTGGTGTTAGACACTATAAGTACCAAATGGATAAAAAAATGCTTTCCCAAAGAATGTGTGATGCATAGAAGGAAAAGGTAACAGTCTAATTTGTATTATTGTCACTACTGTCCATTGTTAAATTATTCTTAAAGTTAACACTGCATATTTTCTCTTTTACTAGGCTACTGACCTGCCTGTTGAAACAATGAGAGTAGTTTTGGAGCGTTGTTATAATGATTTACGCTTGTTGAATGTACTTAATAAAACATTGAAAATGGAGGGCTTCTTCAGAAGCAATAAGGTAAAAATCACATCATCCAAATTCAATTTGTTAAAGTATTGCACAGTATCTGAAAAGGAAAATGATAGCATGAAATTTATATTCCATTAGACTCACAGGAACATGGTGGCAGTACTATATGCTGCTTTTGCATCCTAGGCATGACTGCATACTTCTGTATTTGAATTTGTACTGGGGAGTTTAGACCATGTTTTAATTACAGTAGGTAAGTATGCTGTATTACCACATTCAGAAATAAAAAGTGTGTCTGTATGTATGTAAGCTCAATGGGAATATCCATTTAGGTGTGGACTAAGTTTCAGAACTGGAACATGTATATGGATCCACATCCTTCATCCTGTAATGCACTCTGGATTATGTTGCAGGGTAGATGGTCTTAGCCCAGTAAATCCTACACACAGCAGTTTTAGGGGTACTTCTTAATGATTACCAGTGGATAGCAAAGGAAAATGTAGAATTTCATCATCAGTGAGGGCTTTTAAGTTCATTAGACCTCTTATATGATTGAGCCTACTTTTCGTGTTTCACTTCTTCTAATGAATGTTGTCCATCTCGTGCATTTGAGACACCTATTACTTTTTTGTCGCCTCCCTCTCCACCAAATCTTTTCAGTACTGACTGATAGTGGCCTGTCTTACTGAGTAAATGTGCCCTGCTTTGAAATTTAGTACTGCCAGCACCTCAATTTATCTATGTAGAGGCACCTGCCTAACTGCACATTTATAGTTGAACCACTTGCTTACAAAGCTAAACCTGCAGTTATCTATTAATAAAGTTATGCCATATCATTGTTTGTATGAACATTTACTACGTAGTCTGTTTTTTTTCATCACTGTTGAATTTGCAAAGGCAAAAAAAACTTTACAGTGCCCCTTCCTCTCTCCATTGTAAGCTATTTAGTGACATGACTCTGTAATGCCAAGGGTGATCCTAGACTAAAAGAAACTGTTTTAAGAATGTAATATGTATTTTTTTCTTTTCTCTCTCATTCATCTGCATTCATTCCCTTTGTTTTCATAGCGTAGGAATGGGTGACTTTTGTAATGTTTTATATGCATTTCTTTATTGAATTTGTTAACCAAGGTAGAGCAGTGATCAGTTTTGACCAATTTCAGTATGTACATGTGTGTGTGTTTGTGTGTGTGTGTGCGCACGTGCATGTCTCTATGTGAGAGTAAATATATGTATGCATGTGTGTGTGTATGTGTGTTTGTGTGTGTGTGTGTGTGTGTATATATATATATATATATATATATATATATATATATATTTGTGTGTGTGTGTGTATACATATATGATTTACTATTGAAGGGTTGATTAGTGTTAGGCCGATTAATGTTATGGCCAAAAAATAATGTTATTTTTGAAAAGCATGAAAGAGCAGAATGTCGAAAATGGTTTACACAATTAAGTGCATTCAATATTTTCGACATTCCCCACTTCCAGCCACGGCAGTTAGCTAACCTCTACTATTTTCCGGGGGGGGGGTCTGTGCCCCTCCCACACACACACACACACACACACACACACACACACACACACACACACACCCTGCACATTAAATAGACCAACTCTGAGATCGCACTACAGTGAAGAAATGGGCTTACTTCCATGTTCCTCACTGAAGCGCACCTATCAAAAAGAGTTGGGGTATTTTATTTTTATACTAAAAGAACTCTTATTTACAACTTATTTACAAATGTACAAATATGTAGATATACAAATCTGTTTACACATATTCATAATTTCCTTTACAGTCATACTAAATTTTCATCCCTGTTAGACTCCTACTCCTTTATGTTAAGTTGTCTATCTCGCCTTCATTCTTGCTGGATGGGTTCGGAGCCGACCTCGGCTCCGACTCGGCCACTCTAAAAGCTCGAGAGTTGGTTCCACCGGCTCGAGGCTCCCCTTATATCCCACAATGCTAGGCGAGAGTTACCTCTGATCTCGTTTGCCGCTACAGCTTCGAGGTTGGTTGCTTCTACCGGTTCCTGGTGAGTGTTAGCTTTTTCTTCTAAAAGTTACTCTTTTTACCCCTTTTTAAGTTAAATTCTTCTTAGATTAGTGTAGATTATAGACTTTATCCCCGACCCTATTTTTTTTTCCCGTTTCTTTCTAAAAGAACCTTTGGTTCTTCCCTTGGGCCTTAGGCCTTCTCTTCCCTAAGGGAGTGTTTGTGTAGTTTACTATAATTTTGTACTTTTCTAGGATTATTACAAAATTTATTATATTTTCTGACAGGGTATAACTGGGTGTTTGAGTGTGTGTTTGTGTACACCTGTCAGTTAGGCTATGTCTAAAGAAGCAAAGGTCTCCGGATTCAAGAAGTGTGATGCGTGCTGTCAGAAAATGTCTCTGACAGACGCTCACACTTCTTGTGTCTATTGTCTGGGGCCTTTGCACCTGCAGGACTCCTGTGCTGTTTGCCATGGCTTCAGCCCCAGGGTCCTGCAGGAAAGAAAAAACAAGCTAATTCTGAGAGGCTTGTTGAAGCCAGAGGATTCCCTGTCTGTCTCAACAGGGAAGCCCTCTAAGGCATCGAGGTCTTCGGCTCCGGCTTCTGAGCCGAGACCTCAGGTTGTTCAACCTTTGCCTTTATCGGCTCCGGCTGGAGCCGATAAGACTCAGTCCACAGTTTCTGTGGCTTTCTCGGCTCCGGCGAGCCGAGGTTATCGAGGTACCGTGTCGGCTCGATAAGATCTTCGGAGCCGACAACCAGAAAGAGGTCTAGGTCACCTTCTCTTGGCTCCGCTCATTCGGCTCCAGGATCTCCCCTGCTGTCTGACGGGAGCCAAAGGTCTCATTCCTCTAGGTCATCGAGGCTCTCCGATCATGACCTTCAGAGGGTGGTGAGTCGACTACTTAAGTCCGAGGCACTAGCCCAGATGCTTCAGAGCCCGACTCATCAGTCGGTGCCGCCCCGTCCATCAACTCTTTCCTCCTTCCTCTTTTGAGTTCGAGCCGGGTCGTGTCGGAACCGAGACTGTGGTCACCGAGCCGAGACAATTGTCTTCGCCGTCGTCGCTCGCTTTTCTTCCTTGAGGAATCTCGGCGCCGGACTTCCTCGTCGGCTCCGAGGGGTGAGTGGCATCGGACCTTGTCCCCTCTCCCTCTCCTCTGCTTCTCGCTGGTGAGTTCGGCTCCGACATCGCCTCGGAGCCATCACTGTCGGTGCCGAGGGGGTCCTTAGCTCCTCGGGCCGGGACCTCTGGCTCTGCCTGACAGGGGTGCATTCGAGGTCATGCGGAGTGTGTTAGAGCCTGGCTCTACTCCACAGTCGGCTCCGTCAGCCCCTCCCTCTATGCCTCAGGGTAAGTCGACTCACTCCCTCATCCCGGACCACAGAGAGCCAGCTCCTCAGGAGCCCCCTTTGGGGATTTCATCCTCTTCCGAGGCCTCTCCTGATTTGGCAGAAGAGCCTCCTCGGAAGAGGAAGTGCAAGAGGAAACACATTGACTCACCTGAGTCTATCACGTCGGACACAGATCTGGATGATTCTGAGGGTTCGCGCCGTTCCCCTTCTGAAGATGTCTGATTTGCAGACATTCTGGAGGTCCTGAAACAGAGGGGAAATTGGCCAGCCCTGAACCCTTCGGGGGACGAATCTGTGTATCTTGAGGCGTTTGGCTCTCGTCCTTCCACCTCCTGGGTGTCCCCCCCCCTTCGACCCCCTCATGCAGGTGGTTGCTAAGAAGGCATGGACGGCTCCTGATTCAGTGGACCCCACTCCCAGGAGACCCTCCAAATTCATCACAGCTCCATCAGACAAGCAGTTTTTATCAAAAGGAGTTTCTGTGGATGCTATGGTGGTAGCTGCTGCCACAAAGAAGGAACTGGCTGATCCTTCAGTGCCTGTCCATCCACCTAACAAGGAATCTAGGTCCATGGATAGGTATGGAAGCGGATGTTCACCTCAGCGACATTTACCATGCGTTCGCTGAATTACCTGTGCCATTTCACTCGTCTTCAAAGGGACTTGATCAAGGAAGCGAGTGAAATGTTAAGGACCCTACAGCTGCGGGTTTCAAGAGAAAATGAACACGGATCTGGCTACCGTTAATACGATAACCAACTAGACCATGCGTCTCCTGTCTAATGCGGCCGATGGAGGGAGCAGAGCAGAGGGACAGGGGTAGCCTTACGTAGGCACGCCTGGATGCGGCTATGCAACTTTATGGAACCTTTCAAGACGTCTTTCACGAACTCCTTTTGATGGATCATCTCTCTTTGGTCCAAGTGAAAGAAACCTTGACTAGGTGCGAGACTGATGGCAAGACCCTTTCTGCCGTCGGAGTCCGTTTTTCGACTCCTTCTAGGCCTTACCCCAAAGGCCAGAAGGGTGGGAAGATGTGGTTCCGTAAACAATCTCAAGGGACTTCGCCTGACGACAGAGTCGCTTTCCTACCAAAGGCAGAGGTGGGAATAACAATGGTAGACGTCGCCCTAGGGGCAGGGGGTCCGCAGAACCAGGGCAATCGGGAAGCCTTTCCTGACAAGCCCTTTCAGCATCCCTGAGTGTTGCCCGACTGCCCATCTTCGGAGGCAGTCGGGGAAGATTGTCACTGTACCCAGAAGCCTGGCTATCCCTGACTCAAGACAAATGGGTACAGTCCATCATTTCAAGGCTATTCTATCCCCTTTCTTCGCTTCCAAATCAGTCAAAAATCCCTTCCAGATGTTCCACCCGGCTCAAAGGGATATAGCAGCTTTGGAAATTTCAAAACTGCTTGCAAAAGAGCAATTCAGTTAGTGCCAGCAGACCAACAAGGATCCGAATCTACTCAAGGTTCTTTTAGTTCAAGAAAACAGGGGACTGGAGACCATTTTGGATCTCAGTGTCTTGAACAAATCAGTCAAGAAAACAAGATTTCGGATGGTCACGCTGCAATCCATTCTTCCCCTTTTGGGCAAAGGAAACTGGATGTGCTCTATAGACCTTCGGGATGCGTACTATCACATAAAATGAACAGACGCTCCAGAAGATTCCTCCGCTTCAGGCTGGGAACCAGTCATTTTCAGTTCAGGGCCCTGCCCTTTGGTCTCACCACTGCCCCGGTGTTTACCAAATGCATGGCAGTGGTAGCTTCTCACCTGAGACGACAAGGATTCCAGGTGTTTCCATATTTGGACGACTGGCTTCTCACAGCTCCCACCAAGCATCTCCTTTTGATGGCCAGAGATTATACTTTTCGTTTGTCAAAAACTGGGTATTTCAATAAATTGCGAAAAGTCTGTTTTGTCGCCTTGTCGTACTATTACCTACATAGGCGCAAATTTAGATACTATAAACATGTCTCTGCAACGCTTAACGAACCAAAGGATATCAGACATTCACAAATTGGTGTCACTTCTTCTCAACAACAACAGAGCCAAAGCCAGGTTAGTTCTAAAGGTGTTGGGAATTATGGCAGCGCCATACCTCTCCTCCCATTGGCCAGAAACCACAGGCGGTTTCTTCAGTGGATGCTTATTTTTCAATGGTCATACCAGGTACTTCCAATGTCTTAGACCATTATGATCACGCAAGCGCAAAAGCATCTCATGTGGTGGATGTCTTCCCCAGCTTCTGTCGGAAGACCATTTGTTCCACCTCCTCCGGTTGCTACTCTAACAACGGATGCCTCCCTGATCGGGTGGGGGGGGCATTATCAGGGCAGGACAGTCCAGGGCACATGGCAACCAAACGAATGCCACTTGCACATAAATGTTCTGGAGATGAGAGCAGTGCTTTTAGCGTTGCAAGCCCTTCAAGACTCTCTTCCCTTAGGAACGATTGCAATCCAGACAGACAACATGTCTGTAGTGTGGTACAACAAAAAACAAAGGGGGAACAGAACATACCCCCCGTGTCGAGAAGCACTCAGACTGTGGCAATGGGCGATTTCTTCTCAGCGTTTTCTGATAGCAACGACATCCCCGGAAGTCCAATCACATTGCGGACAAGTTGAGCAGAGCTATACTCATGCCTCACGAGTGGTCTCTGAAAGACTCTGTAGTGAGAGATATTTCTCAAGTGGGGTCAGCCTTGCTGCGATCTTTTGCTACTCCCAAAACAGCAAGTGCAGAGAATACTTCACTCTATTCCCTTTACCAGGCCAACCCAGCAGGGACGCTCTAGTCCAAGTTTGGCCCCGTGGTCTTCTGTATGCATTTCCTCCTTTCCCTCTGATCTCTCAAGTAATACAGAAAGCTATCGCTCAGAAGGCCTCATTGATCCACATTGCTCCTTACTGGCCTCGACAAGTGTGGTTCCCCTTTCTACATCGTTATCTCTTGGAGCGACCGTGGAGTCTGGACCTAGTTCCAGATCTTTTGATCCACCAATCGGGTCAGTTTCATCGCTCCTCTCCCTCTCTGAACCTCACTGCTTGGTTCCTCCAGTTCCAACCGTAGCCAGGCTTCCTCATTTATCTCACTCGGTTAGAGATATATTGATGGCTTCCCATAAATCTTCCACTCGAAAGATTTATTTGAGTAAGTGGAAACGCTTCTCATATTGGGCACAAGGAAAGGACATAGATCCTTTCACCGCTTCCATCCAACTAGTCCTTGATTTTCTTGCTGAACTCTTCCATGCAGGTTCATCTCCATCTACTCTTAAGGTTCGGTTGGCAGCTATTTCTAATTTTCATGTGGGCATTTCTGAATCTGCCCTAATGTCCCACAAACTTTGCAAAGCCTTTTTGAAAGGACTTCTTCTTCTCAGACCTCCTATAAGAAATCCTCCTTCTCCTTGGGACCTAAATTTAGTTCTTGCTTCCTTGATTCTTTCCCCTTTCGAACCTGCAGCTTCATGTTCCTTGAAATTATTATCATGGAAAACTCTCTTTCTGGTGGCTATCACATCAGCTAGAAGAATTTGAGAACTTCAAGCACTCAGTTGTCGCTCTCCTTATCTTTTGTTCCATAAGGACAGAGTTTCCTTAACTAACCCGTCCTTTTGCCTAAGGTGGTTTCAACATCAAATCTAAACCAAAGCATTGACCTCCTGTCTTTTTCCCAGAGTATTCAAATAGGTCTGAACAAAATTACACTGCCTGGATGTTCATCGCCAATTAAGGTACTACTTGGACAGGACCAAACAATTCAGAAAATCTGATCAGCTGTTTGTCTCCTATGCGGAAAGCAGAAAGGGACTTCCAGTTTCAAAGGTATCATTATCCAGATGGCTAACATCTCTGATTACCCTTGTTTATGAGATTAGACACCAAAACTGCCTAATAAACCTAAAGCCCATTCCACCAGAGCTTTGGCTACTTCTCTAGCCTTCCAAGACAGACTGCCTATTGACACCATTTGTGCAGCGGCTACTTGGGCTACTCCTCACACTTTTATTTCCCATTATAAGTTGGATTTAGCTTCTAGGCATAGAGCTAATTTTGGTTCCACTGTTCTCAGGAGTCTGTTCCGTTAGGCCACCCGGGACAAGGTGCTAGGGACGCGGTCCCATCCAGCAAGAATGAAGGCGAGATAGACAACTTAACATATAGAAGTTATGTTCTTACCATAACGTTCCATGTTAGTTGTCTTCTTCTCGCCTTCTTCTTGCGTCCCACCCTCCTTCCCCCTGGCCTGGACAGACCTAGAGGAGTTGTGATCGTGACCTCTCTTTCTACCACCTCTTTCTTAGTCATATGCTATTATGCATATTTCTTGTTTCAGGATGTAGGTCACCCTTCTTTCTTCCTGTTGTTAGAGGTGGATTCTGTTTTTACAGTTATACTGTTTTCTGTTATAAGCTGGGGTTAGCTTACAAACGAGATCTGAGGTAACTCTCGCCTAGCATTGTGGGATATAAGGGGAGCCTCGAGCCGGTGGAACCAACTCTCGAGCTTTTAGAGTGGCCGAGTCGGAGCCGAGGTCGGCTCCGAACCCATCCAGCAAGAAGAAGGCGAGAAGAAGACAACTAACATGGAACGTTATGGTAAGAACATAACTTCTATTTCCATAACCATCATATGTCTTTACTTAACATTGCTGCTAAAATCCATTTACCATTAAACATAATTTTGTTTATTATTTCATTAATATAACCCATATGACATAAAATAACTGTTTATCTATTATTTTAACATATTCTTTACTTCTTTTCTTATATCTATATTTAATCATATCCATGTTTATTTTATCCACTTCTTTTATATCTTTGAAAATAAATCTTCTGTACATAGTTTTCCCCATAACTTTTTTACTCTTTTACATTTCAAAATCGTATGTTCCACAGTTTCTTCTATTTGACAATGTAAACATTTTCTATCAGTTTTCTTTTCATATGACATATTTCCTTTTACTGACACTTTATCTGTTACCAGTCTCCACAAAAATCTTGTCATTCTACTTTGTGGTTACACCATTTGCTTATTTCTATAGCTTTATTTTTTTCATCATTTAGTTTTCCCCCATGGTTTTACATAGTAATCGTATACCATACTTTTCTGTCTTTTTCTGTGTCATGTTTTTATTTTTCACAAAAAATATTTTTTCTTGGTAACATTTTATTTATACACAGTTTTTCCCTTTTATTTATACTTATACAATTTTACTACAAATCTCTCATCTTTTTCATTTATCGGCTTTATCACTTTGTACAAATTTAATGAAGCAGCATATAGTCTGTCTTTTTCTATGTCATGTTTTTATTTTCCACAAAAGTATTTTTCTTGGTAACATTTTATTTATTTATATACTCTTTTTTTTTTTTTTTTAACATACCCCAAAATGTATCATACTTACAGTAGCTATAAAACGTGTACACACCCCTGTGCCTTCGCTGAAGGTTGGGCATCTGGCTGGCAACTCGGCACCATAAAAATCTACTGCCAGTCATTAGTGGACCGGAGTTCCGCTGTGGCGACCCCTAACTGGGAAAAGCCGAAAAGACAAAAAAAAACCCCACACCCCTGTTAAAATACCAGGTTTTGTGATATAAAAAAATGAGACCGTAATAAATAATTTCAGAATTTTTCCCACCTTTAATGTGACCTATAACCTGCACAATTCATTTGAAAAAAAAAAATCTGTTAGGGGAAAAAATATAAAAAATAAAAAACATACAATAAGCCGGTTGCATACGTGTGCACACTCTTAAACTAATACTTTGTTAAAGCACCTTCAATCTTGTCCACTATCATGTTGGATTTCCCCAGGATGTGCATTGCTGTCAGAAAACAGGAAGAAATTGCCTGTTGCCATACTCAGTGCCTCTTGACAAAGGGGACCCTCCCCTCACTCTTCCGAGAGCTCCCCAGTATACCCTTCTGAGGAGACCCCTCGAAAAGAACATGCAAAGGAAGCATATTGACTCCCCTGATGAGTCCATCACCTCTGACACTGACCTCGAGGAGTCAGAAGGGTCCCCACGTTCGTCCTCTTAAGATAACTCCTTCGCAGGTATCCTAGAGATCCTGAAACAGAGAAGGGGCTGGAAATTCATCAACCCTTCTGATGAGGAGCCTGTGTACCTGAAGGCTTTTGGATCTCAACCTTCAGCCTCCTGGGTGTCCCCGCCTTTTGATGAGCTACTGGACTTGGTTAGTTGAAAGGCTTGGGAGTCACCAGACACTATGGAACCAGTCCCTCGGAGGCCAAATAAGTTCTTGTCAGCACCTGCAGAAAAAGAATTTCTGACGAAAGGCATACCTGTCGATGCTATTGTGGTGCCAGCAGCCACCAAGAAGGAACTCTCTGAAACATCCTCTTCTATCCAGCCACCAAACAAGGACTCCTGGATGATGGACATAATATGGGAAGTGTGTTTTTTTGCCAGCGACATTTTCCCTTAGATCGCTGAACTATCTTTTGCACTTTACGAGGTTACAAAGAGATCTCCTGAAGGCATTAGGAGATACTCTCCAAGGTTCATTGGCTGCGGGGGTATCAGAAAAGGTCACTTCTCAGCTATCTAACTTAAATTCCATTGTTAACTCCTCCATGAGGCTAATATCCTCTGCTGCAGATGGAGCAAGCAGGGCAATGGGTTCCGGAGTTTCCCTGAGGAGGCACTCCTGGATGCGCTTTTGCAACTTTGCAGAGCTCTTCATGTCTACCTTTACCAACGCCCCTTTTGATGGTTCCTCACTTTTTGGACCTAAAGTCAGGGACACACTTACCAGATGTGAGCAGGAAGGGAAGACTCTCTCTGCCATTAGGGTACGTTTTTTCCTTTCCTTCAAAACCTTATCCTAAAGGTTAGAAGAGTGGGAAAATGTGGTTCAAAAGATTCCCAGGGAGTTTTTCAAGATGCACTAGGTGAATCCTTCCCCAGGGGCAGAGGGGGAGGCAATAATGGTAGACGCTGTCCTAGAGACAGAAGGGTCCCCAAAACCACGGTGACTGTGATTCCTTTTGCAGCCACCCCTACCAGCACTCCTGAAAGGAGTCCCTTCTGCAGTTGGGGCCGTGTTTTTTTGTACCCAAAAGTATGGCGAGATATCACAAGAGACAAGTGGGTACAAAGCAGAGGCTATTCCATTCTCTTTTGCCATCCTGCCCCACAGATCAGAACAATCCCAGATGCTCCACCCAGTCAAAGGGAACAAGCAACTGTAGAAATTCAAAAGTTGCTAGACAAGAGGTTGGGAGGGTGGCCTAATGGTTAAGGTGTTTGCCTTACAAACACAAGGTACAGGGTTTGAATCTCACAGGGGATAACTGGCTAGGCTTAAAATGGCTCACAAGGGCAGTTAGCCTAGTACTAACCTATGAACCTATGAACAAGAGTCGTCCAAGAAGTCCTCTGAGACCAAATAGGATTTGGAACTTACTTAAGTTTCTTTTTAGTGCCAAAAAAAAAACATGGGACTGGAGACCCATTTTGGATCTCAGCAAGCTAAACAAATCTGTGAAGAAGTCCAAGTTCCGAATGGTGACACTGCAGTAGATTCTTCCCTTTTTAGGGAAAGACAATTGGATGTGCTCAATAGACTTCCAAGATGCATACTACCACATAAAAATGGACAGAGCATCAATGAGTCATGCTTCCAGTTGGGAGCCAGTCATTACTAGCTTCAAGCTCTGCCCTTTGGTCTCACTACAGCCCCCAGAGTGTTCACCAAATGCATGACAGTAGTCATGGCTTGCTTGAGACATCCGGGATTCCAAGTGCTTCCGTATCTAGACGACTGTCTCCTTACTGCCAGTACTGACAGTATTTCTGCTGCTGCTACGTGGGTAACTCCTTATACATTTATTACTCATTACAAAATGGATTTGGCCTCCAGGGACAGGGCCTCCTTTGGGTTCCACTGTGCTCAAAGGTGTTCTTCCGTGAGCCAGCCAGGGAAAAGGTGATAGGGGTGCTGTCCCATCCAGTAAGAGTGAAGGCGAGATAGGACAACATAACAAAAAGGTTGTGTACTTACCATAACGTTCCATGTTTGTTGTCCCATCTTGCCATTCATTCTTATGACCCTCCCACCTTCCCCCAGCCAAGGACACCTAGAGGTGGGGTTTTCTTTCCTTACTAAGGAGCTCATTTGTAGTTTTTTCCTTATTGTTTCTATACTTGCTGTATCATTGGTAGTTTTCACAGATTATTTATAGTTGGCAGCAAACAAGATCTGAGGAATTACACCACTGCATGATGGGATACCTTCCCGCCATGAGCCAAGTTAGAGACTTTGAGCTAGTTTATTCGGCTGAGTCAAAGCCAAGGATTGGCTCCGAACCCATCCAGTAAGAATGAATGGCGAGATGGACAACAATCTTGGGAACGTTATGGTAAGTACATAACTTCTTTTTTTCCCCATCACTACTTAATTTATCAAATAAGCCTTTTTTTTTCCTGAATGATAATTTATATGTTCTCCAGAAAAGACAGATTTGTTTTATTTCTTTTGTTGCTTTTCCCATTGAATTCTACTTGCATCTTTAGTCCTGTGTTTTATATCTAACCCCGAAATTCCATTCATTGTAAAATATATACCCCCTGTCTTTACTAGATCATGTGAAACTTTACCTTTCCCTTTATTTAAAGCCATCCCTATCACCTCTAGACATTCATTTGTGTAAATTCTTACTTTTATCCAAATTTTTTTTTTACAATTATTATGTCATCTGCATATGTTAACATAACTGGAATTGTTAAGCCTTCAGATATTATTTACACTGCCTCCTTCATTTTGTATTTGTTTCCCATACTATCACATTTAGAAGTAATGCAGAGAGTCTACAATTCATTAAACCTTCATTTATTTTTTTCAAAATCTTTAAAAATATGTTTTGCCAGTTCCTTAAACTTTTATACATTTTATAGCATATTCCATCTGGTGGTGCAACCAAGTCTGTATGTACTTGTCCTGATACTTCATCTACCTCTTTATTCTCCTTTTCTATTAACTTTTTGTTTACTTTCCATGTTTTTTCACTACCTCGTTTTCTTTGAAGATTTCTTTTGCACTATTTATAATATTTTCCTGAGTTCTTTCTATTTCTCCTTTACATTTTTTATTTCTGTCATTACACTACCATCTTCCTTTACTAATCTGCCTACGTAACTCGATACATCTTCTCTTTTTCCTTGTAAAAATAGAATTGCTTATGTAATAATTGTATTCTCTTGATTTCTTTCATAAAATTATTTTTCTTTGTCAAAGTACTTTCTATGATTATGTTCTAAATATTTTCCAGTACATCATTGTATGCACTTTCATAGTTTTTCTCTGCTTTTCTCACATCACATTGCCACTGTAAAAAGCATTTTTTATATTTTTCCTTAAATATTATCCACCATTCAGACCAGTTTTTATAAAATGTTCTCATAGTTATATGATCTCTTCGTAATTGTATTACTAATCTCTTTCCTTCGTCTTTCAGTGCTTTCTCGTTTATCCTTTTTATTCCTTTCCTGTTTTTATATATTCCTTATTTTTCTTTATCTCTAGCCATATTGCACAGTAATCAGAAAATCCTGTTTAAACTACCTCCCCTTCTCCTATAACTAAATCTTTTGATACCTTAAAATCTATTTCAGTTCTATACATACCCCTTTTGAAGTCCATGAATTTTTGTCCCAAAGTTTTAACTAAAACATTTTATAACTTTCAACATTTTTATATAATTTCTTTTCATTTTGCGCTTGCCTCTTAAATCACAATTAGTCTTCTGTTGTTATAACATTCTTATGTATCACTATACAGTTGAAAATCCTATGAAAAAAGCTTTGTTTCTTTACAGTTAGTATAAGCATATGATGTCGTAATTCTGTACACTTGTTCTTTCCATTTTAAATCTACAGTTTTTTTCTTCCCATTTTTGCTAAAGTTATGTCTGATATCCTTACTATATTTTTACTGAATATGGCTATTCCCAAACAGCTCTCATTTTCCAAATTCCAGATTTTCTTTCATTCCCATAGTTTCTCTGTCTGTAATTTTTCTTCATTTGTTAAAAACCTTGTGTCTTGTAACATAATTACATCTACATCACATGTATTACACCACTCCAAAATCCCTGTTTTTCTTACAATATTCGTAATACTTCTCATATTTACAGAAAGCACTCTAAATTTTTCATTTTCCCCATTCTTTAGATTTGTGGTTTCATAAGTTCACAGCTAATTACTAGGCTAGCTTTCTTAATAGGCCATTCTAAGCGTAGCCAGTTTCCTTCCCAAAGGAATGAATCAAACACAGTGAGACAGAGACCTTAACCATTATACCAACTCCCAGTCATTTGCAGTCTATATTTTTTCATGCATTTCCTTTTTTGTTTTGTACTTATCCCTTTAAATTTTCTTTTTCTCTTTTACCTTTTCCCAGTAGATTTTTTTCTTTTACTACTTCTCAGTTTATGCCTTTTTCATCACTTATTTCAGAACTTTCTTCTGCGTCCCCTTTTATTTTTTTCTCATCTATATTTTCTTCTATTTCTACAAATTCTAAAATTTAATCTGTTTGTTTAATTTCTTCTCTTTTTCCATACTCTTATTTTCACTTTTGCAGTCCATCCATAAATGACTAATTTTGTCACATTTATAACATTTCAGTTCACATTTGTTTGCATCGTGTCCCATTTCCCCACAAATTAACATTTTCTTTTATCACAGTTACTTACCAGATGTCCTTTTACACAAACAAAAAAAAAAACCTGTTTTGGGTTGTGCCCAGTATTTTATGACTCCTCTGTTTCCCTCCACATGTATCATGCTTGGTATATGCATATTTTTTCTCTGTCTACATTTAACACAATATTACATCCTGTCAACCAGTCTGTAAACCCCTTTTGTCATAAACATTTGCATTATCCAGTACTTATTTACATAAAATTTTCAAATGTCCTTTCAAAGTCTCTCTCTTTACCTCTATTCAAAACTGTACACAATTTTTTTGTTTCCCTGTTAAATGATTTTATCACATAAAGATTCCATGGATTACAGTCTTTCTTTTTTCATGTTTTCCAAGAAAAAATTCCAATGAAAAAAACAGTCTTGAATATAATTTCACAAAACGTCTCTTTGTTAATAAGAATAAATGTTCTTACCTCATGTACTGTTACACCCAAAGGAGCTATTAAATTGTCCCACACTTCATACCTGTCAATTTCTTTGTCTTTTTTGTACAAGAAACATCTTTGTTATATTATGACTTATGACATAGGCAGTAATACATTTATATAAATGAAAACAAGCCATATTGACATAATTTTAGTTGCAAATATTATACATCACTTATAATCTATCCAGTCACTGTCGGTCAAATATTACATAGCTTATTCAAATCTTGCCTTCTTTTAAACCTCATTCCTCCGCTGCATGTAGTATTCCCATTTTTTATGTTATTTGCACCTACCCTTTTCCAAAGATGCCATTTCCATTTGTTTTATCTCTGTTACTATATTCACTACTTCTAGTATAGTTGGTTTAGACTTTGATTTCCGTTTTCTAATTGCTTTTTTGGCAGCTACCATAATTAGACTCACCAAAGCCTTACTATGTCTAGGCAATTCAGACTCTGTATCATAGGTCAAAAATATAATTTTGTTAGTCATACCAATTTGCTCACCCAGTATTTGGGTCTATATTATATGAACGGAAGTTCATATAAACAAATGCTCAATGAGCGAAAATCACAGACATCGAAAACAATATTGTGGAGAGGCTGTGCCCCCCCCTCCCCACATTCCCCGCTAAATATATATTCCAACTCCGAGATCGCACTACAGTGAGGAAAGGGCAAAAACTCCAATCTTCACTGTACTACAATCCCACAACACGCACTGCCATGTCCGGGAGTTTCGCTCATTAGAGCGTTCGCTTATATGAACTTTTGTTCATATAATATAGAACCCAGTATTTCTGGTAGAGTAGTCTGCAAGGAGTTTTTTTTTAAAGTCTGCCAACTCATTGCACTGTCAGAAAGTATGCTCCCAATTATTCTTCCTTCCCCATCACACGTCCAACATTTGCTATCTACTTGAGGAAAAATTCTTTGGAATCTACTTGGGATATAAAAATACTTATTTAAATGCTTCCAAAGATCCTAAATCTTATAAACATTGTTGCATATTTGGGAGACATACATATATATCCTATTGTTTCTTTGTGAATTGCTTTTCTAATTTTTCCTCTCAATTCTTTCTGAACTCCTTTGATTGATTCTTACAGTTATCATGCAGTAATTTGTATGCTCTCTACTAATTATTTATTTTTTAACAGCAGCTTTTGGTCTAGATTATACTAAAAATTCTACAAGTGTAAATCTGTCATTTAGGATCCCCCTGTTTGTTTCTCTTTGTATATACACTGATATCAGTCCTCAATAGGCAATGCAGTCTGTAGCCTGCAGTCCAAATAAATTATTGGCCTCTTCCTGTTAAATTACCTTTCCCTCTCTATTTATTTGCTGCTTGGTACTTTTGCCAGTTTTCTCCAATAAATTCCAGCCCCCTCTTGCCTATTGTTTGTATCCCTATTTGTAGTCATCCCTATCAGAAGAAACTATTTTTTTCTCCATTCCCATGTTGGCTTATTAGTTTTTAGAGTACTTTCTTCTGATGTCTGAATATAGTATTCTGTATGGCTGTTATTCTCCTTAAGGATCTGCTTCCAAAATCCCAGTCTCTCCTTGTTTCTTGAGCTTCCCTACTGTTTCATCATCATCACTTTCCACTTTGAATTATAGGTTTCTGCTTGTGCTATGTATAGAAGCCTTAACTGTGTAGCTGTGAAATACCCCTTCAAATTGGGCAATCCCAAAGCACCCTGCTGTATTAGAGCAATCATTTTATCTCACTTGACTCTTGCCATCTTCCCTTCGCAGATAAAATCCTTCATCTTTTTATTTGCTGTCTACAACTTCTCCTCTGATTGATACAAATATGCCTGACCTGTGTTTAAAACTTAAAGGGACTAAAATATTTTAACTGCTTGTATCTTATTATCCATATCCATAAAACAGAGTTTCCATTTTCTCAATGTTTATATTATCTTTTGCTTTAGGCTCTTCCCACATATCTGTAGCTGCCACACCAGAATCATTTTTATTGTGTACTGTAAGTACTTCATGTTATCATGTCCCCATAAATATGGATACTGCTGAACCAATTTAAGTGTGAGTACATAATTTGCAACTGTTACCCTTGTTTTAGCTTTAATAATTTTGTCTCAACATGTTCCACAACACTGAAATGTCCTTTTCTGGTTTTATCAGGTATTTAATATCATCTTCAAATAGAGCCAGCTTTTCTTGATTACCATACCAATTATGTCCTTGAATTTCTGTGTCCTTTATTTTCTTTGCCAGTGGTTCTAAATATAATGCAAATAACAAAGGGTAAATAAGACACCTGCCTGGTTCCTCTGCTCAAACATAAGTTATCAGAGGGAAACCCATTCACTTTAATTTTTGCTTTCGGTCCCTCATATATCCTAATCAGCCTTATAATTCTATCAAGGAATCCAAATGTTTCCGTTATTCTGCTCATAAACTCCCAGCTTTCTCTGTCAAATGTTTTCTTTGCATCAGGACCTGCCAACAACCGTTGTATTGTTTTACATTCTGCTCCCTTCTGGATCATCAGTGTTCTGTTAATGTTGTCAAATGTTTACCTCCCCTCCACATAGCTACATTGATCCTGTATCTATCAATTTTGGCATCATTGTTGCCATTCTTTTAGCAGTTATAGACATAAACACTTTACAATCATGGTTTAGGATTAAAATGGGCCTGTATGAATCTGGATCTAATTTTTAAGGTATTACAGCCACCACCACTTTCTTCCGAGATGTTGGTGGTTCTCCTCCTCTTAAAATACTGTTAAACAAAGCCTTCCAGATCTTTATCAGTTTTTTGTCTCGTAGCTTCCATATACATCACAGTTTTTATCTCATCTCCTCATATCCTAAGTGTTAGCAATTCAGCCTCATCTGCCTTTAACTTTTGCATATTTAATTCTTCCATAAACATTTTCATTTATACCTTTTCTTGATTTCCGTATTTCTTTGCTTTATACAGACTTCCATAACATTTCCGAAATATTTCTAGTACCTCTCCAAGATCTGTTGTTATCGTCCTTATTATAGGCTCTCTAAGCTTGGCAACAACCCTTTCTACTTTCTTTTGTCTGAATCATTGTGCTAAAAGTTTTTGTGCTCTAGATGTAGTATCAAAAACAATTGCTTTACACCAGTCTTTCTAAACTCATGCATATTATCAAGGTAATTCCTTATTTTCTGTTTAGCTTTCTCCAGTTGCTCCTCTTCTTGTTCTGTGAGATTCCCCGTATTCTTCAATACTTCAACCTTTGTCAGACCCTCTAAATAATTCTTGTTACTCCTTAACCATAACTCCCTTTCTTTTATTTCCATCCTATTTTTAAACTACAGTTTAATTGTGTCCCACTCCCTAGCTATATTTTCAGAAGACATTTCTATCTTCTCTAATAACTCCCAAATAATTTCCTCTACCCATTCCTTAAATTCCTCTTTTCAGTAGTTAGGTGGGAGAGCACCAGTGTCTCATTTTTATTTCATTACTATGCATTTGTATTTTAGTTAGTATTGGAGAGTGATCTGAAATAGTTATTGAATGTATATCATAAATTTCAGTTAAATGCACATGTGTTCCTGTAAACTGTTATGTCTATAATTGCAAAAGTTCTGTCTAGCCTAGCCCAGTTTTTGTATCTTTGGAAAAAATGAGTAAATTCAATCCGAACTCCTGCTACTGAATTCACATCTTCTATAGCAAATATTTTTGTAAAGTTCTTCAAAAATCGACCTCCTTTGGTATATTTCTCCCCTGCAAGTGCATCTTCACTGTTGCAAAGCAAATTCCAGTCCCCACCTATAAGTAATACTCCCTGAAGAAAGCTGATTCTGTCTCCTAGAATTTTCTTTTAGCTTCATTATAGCAGTATTAGGTGGAATATAAATACATGCCAGTGTAATCCTCCTCCCTTGCCAGTAGACCATTATTATTATAATTTTACCATTATCTACTATTATTATGTTCTTTGTCCTCTTCTATCACTATTGGAGCTCTTCTTGAAATTAATATAAATACTGCCGTTTTCCCTTTCCCACTTATTTCGCTGAATAACTGTCCTAAATACTTTTCTTTATCAAATTCATGTTCATTTCTTGTGTCTCCTGTAGCATAGCTATTTGCACTCTACATTTTTTAATATAATTCACTACTTTTTCTTTTTGGATATGTCTGTCAGTCCATATATATTTAAAGTTAATATAGAAAGTGTCATTATGTTAAAAAGTTATTCCCACCTTTTATGTGTAACAGCTTTTTTAAGTGTCTACTTCCAGCTTTTGTGTTACACGCATACACTAATATTTGGGAGATAAGTCTTTTGTACAGTTGTTTCTTGTCATACCCATTTGAGCCTATGTCACATCTTACAAAGCCTTTTGTTGTACTGAAAGCCCTGAAACAAAAAATAAACCCCAGTACATCCCTAAAACCTATTAACTTAATACTAACACTCAAAACTATGTATGTCTTCAAATACTGAAATTGTACCCTCCTAATAGGAACAATTATCTCAGATTGACAGCCACACTCATAGACTTGGATTAACCTTAAAGGAAGGTTACTCATATTAAGATGCATGGTACAGCCTGTGCTTCTACTAAGTGCTCCCTGGTTTTGTCTTATCTTTATTACTCTCCCAGATTGGAAAACACTTGAGTGCTTTCAAAAAACATGATCTCCTAGCCATTGAAAGAAAGAAGTATTCTGCTTGTATTGCTATTTGTCAAATTATCTCCATGGAGACATGAGAACCAAGTTGCTTCTACAAGCACTCATTTATTTGCTAGAGGGAAACTTTTTATTATATTCAATATTCTTTTATTTATTTGCTTTCTCTTAAAACGTGTTACTTGGTCAAGCTAATGGCCTTAATCCAGTCATTCTGTATGGTTTGCAAGAGTGAGAAAAAGCACATCATTTTGTTTATTGTATCATGGTCTTTTGACCAGACTTTTCTTCCTTTTTTTTTTTTTTTTTACATTACAGTGCCTGAACAAGGAGAAAGAAAGAAGAAGGAGATAAAACCAGGGGCACCTGTTTATTTTAGTATCACCATTACACTCTAAAATAACTGAGAACATTTTACTTTATAGCATGGAGATTATATCATGCATTATAGAAGTACTACTGTTAAGAACAGTATTTTGTTTTACTTACAGCTGACTCCTTCCTTTCTCTCCCCTCTCCTAAATTTTCTTCCAAACATTAATGGCATGAAGTTAGGCATATGCTTTAGAGTCCCCTATAAGTTGAACAAAGTAAAAAATGTCCAGTATTTCCAGGTTTTCTTATTCTGTCACATTTTGTAAATATAATTATTGCTTTGTAATCCCATATTTGTCAATGTCCGAGTTGCTGGTTTTATTCCTGTGTATGTCTATCTCCCAAATCCAGTATCTGCTTCAATTCCAACATACTTCTGGTTCTTCAAATCAGCTGTTGTGCCTTTTTCTGTCTCTCAATCAGTTTCTGTTGAAACTTTGGAAAAAGTTTCATCATCACAGTCTCTCGGTAGTCTTTATTACCAGAAGAACAAGAAGCAGAATCTCCTTCTCTTCATAGCTCACTTTTTGTTGGACAAGCTTTTGTATTTTCTCCTTAGCAAGTTCTACATCAAAAAATAATTTGTCCCTTCAGGAAAGAATGATCTGAAAATAGTTTGGTACAGCAGCTTGAATCTCATGCCTGCTTCTCAACATTCACTGATTACTGGAATAAATTTACTCTTCTTCTGCCTGGTGTACATTAATCGTTCTCCGCAAGCATTTAGCTGTCTCACCATTTTAGTACTTTGCCCTTCTGCCACAGTGTTGTCTGAATCAACTCCTGCTGGGAGGATTGCATCTTTACTATTAAAGGTCTGGGTTGCTTTCTTAAGGCCAGGTTTGGAGCATTCTCACTATGTGCCCTTTCAATTACCAACTCATGCTGTGGAATATCAGTCCAGTTGCTTATTTGTGCTTTCATAAAATGAATACAGTCTGTTCTTCCAGATTTTTTGGTACAACAGAAAATCTCACGCTTTCTCATCATGCTGTGTCCTCTAATTGTATTATTTTTTGAAACATCTCTTCTGGAGCAATCTTAAACTCAGCCAGCCTTTTCTTCATTATGAACTCTGATTTGTGAAGTTTTATCACCTCATCTGAGTATCTGTATAAAGCTTCTTCTATTTTTCCAGATGTTTTTTACTTGAGTTGATATACTCCTTTAGTGTTATTTCAATCAGCTCTGAGTACATTTGACTTGTTTTCTCCTCTATGTTACTGGAAGTGATGTCTTGCACCAAAGCTGGAGCTTGCGCTGCTTTTTGCTGAACAGTTGCAGAATTCTTCCTAATTAGTGCTTTTCCTCATATTTTGTGATTGATTTTCTTTTAGATTCTCTGAATTTCTTTTTGCTGGCATCCAGGCAGTGCACTTACTTGCTAGTTAATGGAATTTACCCAGAAGTTTGAGTTTGCTGGATCTGTCTTCTGAGTTTTTGTAGTCATACTGGCAGAGCTGAAATTAAGCTGTTACTCAATGTGCAGCCATCATGAAAGTCCATTTTGTCTTCTTTACTTTGAGTCTTTACTGTGTACTTCCTTTTTCATTTTCTTCTGTCTTTTCAGCTACTCCCGTTTTGCCGCCTTCTACTTTCTTTACATATGTTTTCTTTTCCATCTCAGCACTATTCTTCAGGTTTGTCTCTGTATCCTTCTTTTGTATTTTCTCCGTAATGTCCCTCCAGAAAAATCTCCTTCATTTTTGGCTCACTTTGCATCACCATTTCTTTAACTAAATCATCTCACAACCCTTCCGACTGGTGGGTTGTAATTATACAGCCATCATTTGCCAACTCGTCTCCATCAGATTTCTTTGAAACATCATCTCAGAATCTTGCACATGTTCTCCAGTCTCAGTACTTGCTTACTCAACCATTACTCCAACACTCCATTATCTCCTTCACTCTGGATCATCCTCCCTTTTTCTCCAGACCACCTTTGTACCTGAAGCAGAAACAGGAAGTGGTCCTGCAAAATGGACCCCACTCACAGCAACACAGGTAGGGTTTTTTATTGATATGTACATTACATATTATTTACATCTATTTACAAATCTTCATGCATTATAAACTTCAATTTAAGCATCCCCCCAACTCTTTTATCCACAACCAAAACAGTTTCTCCAGAATCTTTGTCAAAATCCATTTTCCATTGTATTTGATTTCATTTAGTTTGTAGTTCCATGTAGTCCATGAAATGTAAAATATTACTCTGTCCATTATCTTTACTTCTTCCTGTTTTTGTGCTCCATAATAACCACATTCTATTATGTCCATATTTATTTGCTCAGATTTTAACAAACCTCTCATCCTATTATGTTTACATATTTTTTTCCACAAGTTATTAACTCTCTCACATTTCAGAAACACATGCTCAGTAGGCTCAAACTTCTCCACATTTATTACATATTCTGTCTTGCTTTTTCTTGCAAGGCATATTTGCTTTAACTGGCAATTTTCTAGTAGACAATCTCCATAAAAAATCATTACATTTTTTAATCATTTTAAAGTTATTATATTTCAACATTATGGCTTTTTTCTTATCTCCTTCTAAATCTTTCCATGGATCAATGCAATAAAATGCTTTCATGATATTTAAATACAATTCATTTCTATTTTTCTCACATATATCTTTTTTATTTTCCATAACATAGTTTTGTTTTGATGGTCTTTCATTTCTTCATTCACTTTTGCTTCTTTTTTTAACTTCCATTCCTTCCCACAATTCTTTGTATTTATAATTTAGTATCATTTCTATCAAGTTTTTATTTTCATTCAGAATTCCTTTTAAAACCTTATATAAAATTAAATATGCTGCATCTACTATTGGGTTTATTAAACCCAAGCCTCCTTGCTCTTCTTTCATATATAGAATCCCTCTCTTGACTGGATTCAGTCTAGAGCCCCATATAAAAGAAAATATAATCATCATTAGTTCCTATGGTGTTCAGCAAGTGTGCTTTTTTCTGTATGAAAATATATATGATTTCCAAAAATTTAATCATGTCCTTTATTTATTTGTGTACATTATCCCTTTGTTGTTGTCTGTATTCATTCCTTCCAAATATTATTCCTAATATAGCTATATATTTTTCATTGAACTCAGTACCTCCTATCATATCTTCAAAACCAAATCCTTTACTTTCCTGTTTATGTGTACTTAAACCATTTTTTTTAATTTATACTTAATTTTTCATTTGCTTCTTCCATCAAAGTTATTTTTAACAATTTGTACAATATCATCTGGATAATTATATATTATTGGCAGTTGGTACTTCCTTCATTATTTTGTATCCACCGATACTTGACATTTTATTTATATGCTACTAGCTGAGCAGCCCTGCTTTATTCCACATTCTATTTTTATTTCTTCCCTAATCCAGCCATTTTACATTTAGTTTCACTTAGTTGCTTTCATAAACAGATTTTATTACTTGTAATATTTTTTTGCTCATATTATATGACTGCAAAATTCCCCATAATGATTTATATTGAATATTATCATAGACTTTACTTATATTGCTTCTACATTTTTATTTATGATATCATCAATTATTTCTCTTATTATCCATAATAACTCTTGACTTCCTTTTCGTTTGAATACATTTTGGTCTTATATTCTATCCATTTTTTGTAACCTTTTTGTTATCATTCTCATAAAATTTTTATAGTCCATATTATTCATTGTTGTAGGTCTCGAATTTTTTATCCTCTTTATTTCCTTTTTTAAATATAAATTTTATAACTCCTGTACATATCTCTTTCTCTTTAATTCCAGTTTCTAACCATTCATTCATTCATAACTTCTACAAAAATTATTTGCTGCTGCCCCGTCATTTTTTATACATACCATATTCAGTCCTATAGTTATTTTTTGCTCTAAATACTCATTTTCTTTGTTATTTAATTTCCTTTTTATACATTTGTTCTGTTTTATTCTCTTGTAACGAATAATTTAAATGTATAGTCTTTAATTATTTTGTGTAGTCTTTCTTGCTGTCTTATTTGCTTACTTCCCATAGTCTTTAATTCTCTTATTATTTTTCTTCTTTTATTTTACTCATATGGTACTGTCCATTCTTTCTTTCTTTGTAAACAATATTTTTGTTTATATAACAAGTTAATTTTAATTTGATTTATTTTATGTATTTCCCTTTCTTTTTCACAAAAGGCATTTTTCTTCTCTAACAAGTCTGAGTGTTTCTTGACTTGATATCTTCTCTCTCTTTCTTTTTTCTTTCTTCCTTATATATTCTAAAAACACTTTTTTTTATATTTCCCTTTAAAAGTAAGCCATAAAACAGTCCAGTTCACATAAAACTCGGTCATAGTCATATGATTTTCTATAATTCCATAAGTTCTTTATTCTGTTCTAAATCTAATTCCTTTTCATTTATTCTCTTTATTCTTTTTCCTATTCTTATATATTAATTTTCCTGTACTTTAAGCAATATTGTCTCTTGATCCGAAAGTCCAGCATACCCCAGTGGCCTAATGGATAAGGCATTGGCCTCCTAAGCCAGGGATTGTGGGTTCACGTCCAATCAGGGGTGATGTAATCTGTAGGGGAAGGGTTGGTATAATCATTTACGTCTTTACCTCAGAGAAAGTAGGCACAAGGTTTGAGTCTGACCTATGATTATTGGCTAGGCTAGTAATAGTCTGCAGATTTATCACCTGGTATTTGCCCAAGGAGTTACGAATACATAATTCCTTTTTTTAACTTGTAAACTGTCAGATATTAAAAAAATAATCAATTTCTGTCCTAATTTCATTCTTTTTGTAGGTTCAGTGGTTATTTTCCCATACAGTTAACTTTCCACTTCTCATAATTCACAGTTGTTCTTTTTTCTTAAGTTACAATTAAAATCGCCCACTAGTATAATGTCCATATTTATACAAACATATTCAAGAATGTTTAAACATAATTTCTCTTTTTTGTTACATATGCATATAAAGCTGTAATTCTAGACACACATTTTTTCCATCTGAAGTCTACTGCCGTAAATCGCCCTAGTTCCACTATCGTTGCATCTAATATTTTAATGCTTGGCATAATATACTTATGCCCGAGCATGTTTCTTTCCTCATGTTCCAAACTACCGCACCATTCCAAAGATCTTCACTTTGTGTTCTTTCTTTCTCTGTCAATAATCTCATATCTTATAAAACAATAATATATCCAGCTACTGCAGCACACCATTGTAATATGCCTATTCTCCTCCTAAGATTTCTCATACTGTTCACATTTAAAGCTAATATTTTTCAGCATTTAAGAACAGTTAGTGTAATAATTTTTTATCCCTTTACTTTCTTATTTTCTCTAAGCATTATTTTTTGAATTTTCCTATCCTTTAACTCTTCTGTATCGAATTATTTTTATTTCTTACTGTATGCCAATCAGCTTCTTCCTCTGTTTCTTTTTCCTTGTTACTTTCTTTAACTTCATGTACAAACTCTTTAAGTCACATCTTTTTTACATTTTCTTGTGTAACATCCTTCTAGCTTTCTCCTGTGTAACTTCATTTTTTTCACATTTATTTCACATTCTAGTCATGAATGACCAGTATTGCCACACTGTTTGCACTTTAAATCATTTTTTTGCATTATGCCATGTTTTACCACATAAATAACATCTTTTTTATGACATTCATTGATTAAATGATCATTTTTCCACAAAAATAACAAGTCTTTGGTTGACCCTTTATTTCACAAAACTCCTGTTACCGTGAACATTAATAATACTAGGTACATGCATAACGTTATCATTTTCCATTTTCAGTATTACTCCATATACCCATCCCCCAGTCCAGAGTCCTCTTTTATCATATATTTTTGTAGTGTCCATTGCTTCTTTACGTATAGTTAATAAATGTTCCTTCAGTTCTTTCACTTCAATTCCAGTTCTAAACTGGATCGTTCTTCTTTTTTTTTTTTTTTTTTGTCTGAAAAAAGCTCATACCACATATTCTGACCATGGATAAATATTTTTCTTTTGTTCATATGCACCCAAAACATTTTCCATGGCCTGCCCAGTCTGAAGTATCAAGTCACAGAAAGTATGTTTATTGATTAAAATAAATGCTTTTACCTCTTTTGCTTTGACAGCGAGAGGTCTTATGACAGAGTCCCAAACCTCATACTTGTCCAAACTTTCTTCTTTTTCACTGCTCACACGTACTGTATACTTCTTTTTTGTTTATTTTATTCCTTCTTTCTTTTTGTTCCTTCTCCAACAGTTTGCACATACGTTTTTGTCTCTGCAACTTTTGCTGGCACTGTCTCTTCTTCTCCTTTTTCTTCTTTTTTTTTCCATGATGAAGCTCCATGAAATTACTGCTCCATTTTCTAGTTCACTTTGGTTTACCATTTCTTCCAAGTAATCATCCTGCCCCCCCCCCCCCCCCCGATTGGAAGGTTGTAATTATACATTTTTCAGAGGCGCAACTGTCTCTCCTTCAAACAATCTCCTCTGAAAATTTTCCTCTGATTCCATTTCTGTTTCAGCTCCAATCTCTTTTGCCTTCACAATCTCCTTTTCCTCCAATGTCACTGTTTTTTCTGCACCCACATCATCAGAAAAACTTCCGGTAGTGATTCTACCATTTTGACTACATTTTCAGCAACTTTCACTACAGTTTCATCAAAAGCTGAATCAGCCATGTTTTCTCCTTGTTTCTGTGGACCGCCTCTGTGCCTGGAACAGGAACAGGAAGTCTGTTGTGTCACACACACATATGCATCCCCCCTACTGCCAGGGGTAGGGGAAGTTCCCTGATGCCCTTTCCAAAATTCCCCAGTGCTAAAAATACCACTTCATATCTCCCCTAAAAAGAGGCTACTAGCCTTTTGGAACTAACCTGGTTAACAAAGGGTAAAATAAACTAATCAATAAAATAATGAAGGATCTGATGAGGGCTGAGTACAGTTTCACAATGGCATCCCAGGACTTAGCTACTACGCCCTTACTTATAAACCGAGTAACATAGATTGATTGTTTTTTTTTTTTACTTCTTTAGACATGTATTGGTTGAAAGCTAGGTTACTGTCTAAATGAGTCCCCAAATTCCTGACTGCTGTGTCTACTTTTAGAAGTGTTTTATCGATGAGGTAGCTTCCCAGGGTGGCTGACTTCCCAAAAGGTACATTTCTGCATTTCTTGGCATTGAGTTTTAAGCTGTGTCTTTGGCAACAGTCATTTGTTTGTGCTAGACCTGCCTGTAAGATGTTATTATCTTGGGGGGGTTCTATGATTGCTGTTAGCTTGCAATCATGTGCAAACTTGGTAAGGCCAGAGACCCTTAACATTGGCCTTGACTTCCGAAAAATAGATGCCAAAGAGGAGTGAACCCATCAGAGAGTCCTGGGGGGATTCCGCTGTTGACTGGTTTCTTTCCTAACTTTCTGTGTCCTGCTGTGAGGCAGCTGTCTACCCAGCAATTTGTATAATGGTTTATGCTTAATTCCGTGAGTTTGTTTACAATGCCTGAGTGGGGTATTGTATTAAATGCCTTAGTTAAGTCAAGGTAGGTAGTATGTACCATTTTGCTTTCATCCATTGCCTTTGTGAACTTCTCAAAGAAGTCCACTGTAATCAGTAGGCATGATCTGCCATTGCTAAAAAACAAATTAGTTTGGGTCCAGTGTTTGAAGGTTTCCTATGTCGTTAATCATGTCCATGATAATTTCCATGGCTTTGTATACGAGACTAGACAGACTAAGGTGTCTGTAGTTTCCAGGATCTATTGATGGTCCACTGTTGTGCAGAGAGATGACTGCTGCTGTCCTCCATTTGTGGAGCATGAAGTATGTGTGGAGGCTGTGGTTGATGAGTGACTCCAGTCGGCCTCATGGGTCCTATTTCAGGCCATTTAGAAGGCATACTGGGATATTATCGGGACCCATCAAAGCTGTATTCTTGGCCTCAGAGCATCCAAGACCTGATCCATACTGATAATTAGAGGGGTTATATTAGGTGGTATTTCCTATCAGGTGGTTGTGGGTGTGTGGTGGGTAAAGTTGGAGCTGAATTTGCCATCCAGAAAATTAACTGTACAGTTTAGCACACTCTTGTGTACTGCTTTTGAGATTTCGGACATAGCTAAAGAAGAACTTGGTAAATTGAAAGCTTCATATCTCTACCAAAGCCAGTTAACTTCACTGAGTACACAGAAATGTACTCCACCATACTACACCAGCATTTAAGCAACTGCATAGCTGCAGATGTACCCCATAGAAATAAGTGCAGGGCAAGCCCCAGAAAAAAATGCACATGGTGGAACCATAATATCAGCAAGCTTTATAATAAAAGGAAAAGAGTTTTGATTAGAAGTAAGAAGAGTAATTCCCAGAATGTTAGAGCCCTTTTCACTGAAATAAACAATTCAGGAGCTTAATAAAATCCACCAAAGCCAAGTTTGAGACTAAAATAGCTACCCAAACCAAAGACAGTCACAAGGGATTTTTCAGTTATGTTCACAGTCTCAAATGCTTAACACAGCAATGGGCTTAACTGATTGTGAATGAGCATGAAGAGGTAGCAAACATACTGGCTGATAAATTTAGCTCTAGCTTTACCCTTCTATCCTTTCCATCTGTTCCTCAAGATACGCCTGAAACTGGCTTGCCCCTAGCTATCACACAACACCAAGTCCTAAAAGTACTGTCAGAAGCTAAAAGTACTAAATTGATGGGTCTTGACAAAATCCTTGATGCATCTTAAATACCATGAACCATTGCAGTGAGCGTTCTAATGCTCAGATTCTTGCTGAGACGGCATTGCTCTCTTCTTCAGTCAGAAGATGACAGAGTGCTAAGATTTATATGCTTCTCCACCTATAGGGAACATCTTTCATAACATTCCTGGATGCATCTTTAGTAGCAAGAAGCACTATTTAGCCACACCCCTTGTGACGCCCATGCCCTGGCCCAACAGTCAAGGAGCCTCAATCCTCACCACTAACACTAGTGAGGGGCATCTCATAGGAGGAAAGGATAACAAATACACACAGTAAAGTGCAATTTCCGTTAAGAGCACACAGAGATCATAGTTAGTTTGGGGATGACCGCACCCTTGCTCTTCAGGTCCCCAATAAGACTCACCACTGGCACAGCTATAGGGTCCAGATCTCAGCCTAGTTGGGCAAGCTAAAATCTCCAGCACCCTGTTTGTCCAACCAGTGCTTTGTGTCCCTGCCTAAGTAGCTGACACACACACACTTTGAGATAAGAGTTTATACAATCACACAGACACTCCTGGGAAAGGCTGGCACAGGTTATCGAGCTGTGCCCCTATTACCGAGGCTATAGGGTAGTACTGCCTGCCACCACCCAGCTAATATTTTTCACCTACTCCAAGGTCCTTAGAAATGTGTCCAGTTATTATTGTGCAGTATTATTATCCAATTGGTAGTATAACTAAACAGTCAAAGCTTATTAGTGACCTGGTACAGTAATCACTATAAATATGCAATGTACTCTAGAGCTTAAATTATCTCTGCACAAAACAGCCACAGTTGAAAGGTTTTAAAATATTTAATAATAAATAATAAAAACACAAGACAATACTTCTTACTACACAGTGCTAGTCAAGAGTTCAGAGATCACTGAGAAATACTTAAAATAATTCAGTAGTACCAGTTTTGACATCACAGAAACACTCTTAGTCTAATGTTTCTAGTTCTTAGCTATTTCTAAAAGAAAACACAAGTCTAACATAAACTTACATATGAGCAAGACAGTGCTGTGAGTTGGAAACTTACATATGAGCAAGACAGTGCTGTGAGTTGGATGGTCAAGACAAAAATGCTTAATAATCTCTGGTTCTCTCCATTTAAATTGCAGTTCTGATTCATATTACATCATTCTTCACACTTTCCTGGGCTTCCCAGGCTGCACATTACATCATTCTTCACACTTCCCTGGGTTCCCAGGCTAACAGAAACTGCATTTACATTCTTAACATCTCCTTTTGTTATCTTGCAGATGGTCAGGAAGCAGAGCAATAAAAATACATTTGCATGTTTACACCTAGCAGTTTAACTCTTGGTTAAAACAATAGCAAGAATTTATTCATCTAGACCCCCCGGCACCACTGTCTACATCGAAGGGTCACCACATGCTTGACTTTGGTCAGTAGAGTACACTGTTGTCACATTTATTTCCAGTTCCACATGTAACACTATTTCTTTACATTTAAGATAACAAGCCTGTAGTTTACATTAATATTTACAAATGATAGAATGATCTATAAAATTCTATCTGGCTAGGCTGGCAGCCTTCACCCCCCCCCGAGAACTCAAGCTAGTTTTTCAAGTGACCCTTGAGAAACGCTGCTTGAGAGGGTTAGGTCTTTCTGAGTGGGCCTTACCGCATTCCCTGTCTTGAGAGCCCATCTGCATTGTCATTGCTAACCCCACTGCAGTGCTGCACTGACATATATGCTTGCAACCCCAGGCTCCATCTTAGCAACTTGGCATTTTGCTGGCTGGCTCTGTTTAACAATGTTAGGGGGTTGTGATCTGTCATAACAGTGAATTTCCTTCCATACAGATAAGGCTGAAGTATCTGCAGTGCCCACACTATGGGTAGACATTCCTTTTCTACAGCTGCATAGCATTCCTCCCAGGGTTGGAGCCTACAACTGAGATAAACCACTGGGTGCTCTTCTCCCTCTGAAGAAATCTGGCTAAGTGCAGCCCCCATCCCATGGTTCGAAGCATCCACCTGCACAACAAATTCTTTGCTGTTATCTGGACTGACTAACACAGGGGTTCCTCCCAAAGCTTCTTTAAGCTTCTGGAATGCCTACTCACATGCTGGGGTCCACACTGCCTTATCTGGCCTGTTTTTCCTTGTCAGGTCTGTGAGGGGCGCAGCTGTGGTACTATAGCTGGGGACGAACTTTCTGTAGTACCCTGCTGTCCCTAAAAATGCCCTCACCTGCGTTTAAGTAACAGGTGTGGGCCATGCCTGAAAGGCTTCCACATTGGGAGGTTCTGTCCTTATCTTACCACTCCCCACTCGATGTCGTAGGTAGAAGACCTCTGCCATACCCACCTGACATTTGCTCGGTTTAATGGTCAACCCTGCCCTCTGTAGTCTGCCCAGCAGCTCCCTGACATGCTGCAGGTGCTCCGGCCAGGAATGGCTGTAGATGGCAATATCATCTAGGAAAGCAAGGGCAAACTCTTCTGCTCTTACTAGGATATGATCTACCAGTCTCTGAAAAGTCGCTGGGACATTCTTCATCCCAAAGGGCATCTTTGTGAACTTATACAAGCCAAAAGGAGTCACAAAGGCTGACTTCTGTATAGCACCGAGAGTCAAGGACACCTGCCAGTAACCTTTGGTAAGATCAATGGTTGTAAGATACTTACCCCACCCAGCTGCTCTAGGGCCTCATTTGTCCTAGGGATAGGGTAAGCATCTGACTCTGTGTGACTATTTAATTTCCTGTAGTCTACACAGAACCTAGTGCTGCCATCCTTCTTTGGCACCAGCAGTACATGGGAAACCCAGGGACTTGTTGGACTCTTGAATCACCCCTAGTTCCAACATCTCCTGTACCTCCTCCCTCAGAGTCTGTTTGGCTCTCTCAGGCACTCTATAAGGGGCCTGCCTAATAAGCCTTTGGGATCCTGTGTCCACCTGGTGCTGCCCCAGGTGGGTGCACCCTGGTTTCCCAGTGATCATGTCCCCATATTCCTGCAGCACTTCTCGGATTTCTCAAACCTGGGTAGGAGATGGCTGCTGAGGCATTGCTACCCCTTCCACCGATGTGTCAGTCGGAGCCTCACTGAGGAGATCAGTCCCCAGATCTCCCTCAGACACCTCCTGCAGTCCACTGCAAATGTTCAGCACAAGTGCCTCCCTGTCATGGTAAGGTTTCATCATGTTAACATAGTACAATTTGTGCCCCTGCCTTCTGCCTAGCAGTTCCACCATGTAATTAGCATCACTTACCTTTCTTACCACCTTGTAGGGTCCCTCCCAAGCTGCTTGCAGCTTGTTGTGTCTGACAGGAATGAGAACCATTACCTGCTGCCCCACAGCATACTCTCTAACTTGAGCATTCATGTCATACCACACCTTTTTTTGTTGTTGGGCTTCTGCCAGGTTCTCCCATGAGTTCCCTGAGCCTTGTCCTGAGGTTTAGGATGTATGCCACAACAGACTTCTTGTGAGACTCGCGCTCAGCTTCCCATTCATCTCAAATTAAATCTAGAGGTCCCCTCACCCTATGCCCATACAGGAACTCAGAGTGAAAAACCTGTGGATTCTTGGGGAAACTTTCTGTAAGCAAACAACAGATGAGGCAAGTATTTGTCCCACTCCCTCTTAAACTGATGTGCAAATGCCCGTAGCATGGACTTGATTGTAGAATTTAACCTCACAACCAGACCATTAGCCTGGGGATGGTAGGGGTGGTCTTCATGTGCTTCACCCCACAGGACTTCCACAGCCAAGCCAGCAGGCCTGACATGAAATTGACACCTCTGTCAGTCAGTATTTCTTTTGGGAAACCTACCCTGCTGAAAATCTCTAACAAAGCATTTGCCACCTTTTCTGCCTCAATGGAGGACAAAGCGACTGCCTCAGGGTATCGTGTAGCATAATCCACTACCAATGAATATACTTTTTCCCTGTGGAACTTGAGGTACTCAGAGGACCCACAATATCCATAGCTACCCTCTTAAATGGCTCCTCAGTCACAGGCAAAGGCATCAAAGGATCTCTCACCTTGTCTCCTGCCTTGCCTACCTTTTGGCACTGCTCACAGGTCCTGCAGTACCCTGTTACATCTCTGGAAATTCCAGGCCAGTAGAAGTTCTGGATAATACGCCTCTTTGTACATTTTATGCCCATATGACCTGCAAAGGGAATATCGTGGGCTATGGCTAGAAGCGCCAGACGGTAGGCTCTAGGCGCTTCCAAATGCTGTACTCTCTCACCTTCTAGCCCTCCCTCAGGGGTCCACTTTCTGTATACTAACCCTTTCTCCCAGTATACAGATTCCCCCTTTTCTTGAGAATCAGATGCCTACCTAGCTTACCTGCCTCAGGCCTTGTAATGTAGGGTCTGAGAGCTGAGCCTATCTCAACTCTCTCCTTGTAACCCTTCCCAGCTCCCCTTTCACAGGAAGTCTGGCATCCTCTGACAGTGGTGACTCACTGTCAGCCTGGGTAGTATTACTCACCTCAGTACCCCCAAGCAGCTGTGGCTCACCTTCAGTCTCATGGCTACAACACAGTTGTCTCCCTGAAGTAACCACCTCACCAGTCCTGGCTGCAAGTATTCAGTCTGTCTGGGTCTCCCTCAGGCTACCAGACCCACATGCTTGTCTCCTAGCCTGATGGCGTGTAACTGCATAAGCACATGGTACTGCCTCATTCAAATCCTTCCCTATCAGGAAATCTGCAGGATGATAGTTCGGTACCCCTGTTAGCTCAAGACAATCTACTATTGGTATTTTGTCTTTCCCACTTACTGGCTCCCTCACCTTTTGTTCCCCACCTTGCCTCTATGGACATCTGTATGCCACATGTCCCCACTGGTTGCATTCAAAACATTTAACCCTAGCTCCTGGACATGTACCTGGACTAGTGGCTTTCCCTGCTACTGGCAGATTCTGTTGGGGCAGTGTGTGCTGCCCACCATGGGTTTCTTTAGACCCAAGAGCAGTACTGGGGGGTCCTTTTCCTGTGCAGGGCTACCCTGCCTGCCAGGTATAGGTCTTCCTTCTTACCCAACTCATCTGAAGAAGCACATTGTCTATCACCTAACCAGATCCTCATGTCCTCAAGCAAAGTGCTAAGGGCTTGTTCCCTCACCAAAAGGTCTGCCAGCCCTTCAGAAGTGGTGAGCTGATATCCAGTCACCCACCTATGGAAATAAGTGTTCAGTTCAGCAACATATTCATGCACACTTTCAACTGCCTTGCATCTATGGTTATGAAACTTTTTCCTATACGTTTCAGGGGTTAGCTTAAAAAACTCTAATAGACAATTTTTTACAGCAGTATAATCAAAATATACAATGTCAGATATTTTAGACAATACAGTTACAGCTTTACCATGGAGTAAGTGAGTCTGGAACTATACCTAGAGCCTTTGGTCAGCACTATACTGTTTGCATACCCTCTCAAACATATGAATGAAACTATCAAAATTATCCCTTTCTTTAAACTGCAGAAGAAATTTACTGACCTGTTGTGCTTCTGGGGACCAGTTACTCCCTTCCCCATTACCTCCATGACTCTGGCGAAGAATCAGAATTTCTCTCTCGTGTTTCCTTTGCCTCAGCTTCAATCTCCAAAAGCCTGGCCTCCAACTCGAGTCTCTTTAGCTACAGATGGATTTTTAAGTCCTCTGCAGAAAGGTTGAGCTGTCCATTCTCCGAGGGTATTATATCTCCACTGCCAGTCTTGATTGTCATCCTGGTTGCTGTTTTCTGATACAGCTGTAACCAAGGCTGCAGTCAGGTCTGCCTTAGTCAGGTTTCCATGCACCAGTCCCCTAGCCTGGCACATCTCCGCCAGCTGGCTCCTTGTTAGCTTTCCATACTCCTCTGCTGACATGCTGCCTGCTTACCCTGATTAACTAAGCTAACAAAAGAAATAAAACAATTGTGATCTGAACGCTGAGTATTCACTGTGTGGCTGATTTAGAGTACAAAACACCTTCAAAACTTACTTGTACACAAGCTACCAGGTTTCACTCTACCCACACCACTACAAGCCAATTAGTCAAGGCTTATTAGAGTGACTTGGTACAGTAATCACTATAAATATGCAATGTACTCTAGAGCTTAAACTATCTCTACACAAAACAGCCACAGTTGAAAGGTTTTGAAATATTTAATAATAAATAACACAAGACAATACTTCTTACTACACAGTGCTAGTCAAGAGTTCAGAGATCACAGAAAAATACTTAAAATAATTAAGTAGTACCAGGTCTGACATCACAAAAACACTCTTAAGTCTAATCTTTCTAGTTCCTAGCTATTTCTAAAAGAAAACACAAGTCTAAGATAAACTTACAGACAGTGCTGTGAGTTAGATGGTCAAGACAAAAATGCTCAATAATCTCTGGTTCTCTCTGTTTAAATTGAAATTGCATTTCTGATTCACATTACATCATTCTTCACACTTTGCTGGAGTTCCCAGGCTGCACATTACATCATTCTTCACACTTCCCTGGGTTCCCAAGCTAACAGAAACTGCATTTACATTCTTAACATCTCCTTTTGTTATCTTGCAGATGGTCAGGAAGCAGAGCAATAAAAATACATTTGCATGTTTAAACCTAGCAGTTTAACTCTTGGTTAAAACAATAGCAAGAAGTTCTTCATCTAGACCCTTCGGCACCACTGTCTACATCAAAGGGTCACCACATGCTTGACTTTGGTCAGTAGAGTACACTGTTGTCACATTTATTTCCACTTCCACATGTAACACTATTTCTTTACATTTAAGACAACAAGCCTGTAGTTTACATTCATATTTACAAATGATAGAATTATCTGTAAAATTCTGTCTGGCTATGTTGGCAGCCTTCACACCCCAACAATATTGTTCAGTTTCAGCCTCCATAAAGGTTTTGTACCAAGTGAATGCGGAACAGCTGCAACCATTTCCCTGCATAAGGCAGGACGTGTCCATAGACCCAAGCAATTACAGACCCATAAGTCTGACCAGCATCATATGCAAAGTTGTGGAAAGACTTATCCTGGAACTAATCAATAAGGTCATAGGAAACCTTCAAACACTGGACCCATCTAAGTTTGGATTTATCAAGAGCAGGTCATGCTTATTCAACCTGGTGGATTTTTTTGAAAAGGACACCCAAGTAATAGACAAAGGCAGAATGGTACACACAGCATACATCAACCCAGTTCCTCACTCAGGCAATGCAGATAAGCTAAATAAATTAAAAATAAACACCTCTGCCAGTCAGTGGATTGCCAGATGGCTCACAGACAAGACGCAGATAATCAGATTAGGGGAAGTTACTTCCACAAAGAGACCATTCACCAGTTGAGTCCCCCATGGTTCTTTGCTGGGACCTCATCTATTTGGCATTGACTTTTGTAAAGTAAAAGCCGATACCAGAGTGCTATGGCAAACTAAGTTTGCAGATGACTACAAGCTAGGAGCTGTCATTGAATCCCCAAATGATTTAGTCATCCGGCAGGAAAGTTTCTCCGGAATAGATAAATAATGCCAAAATCATGGACTGAAACTTAATCCCAAAAATGCATTACTGTGTCCCATTTTATCATGTGGGAAGTCATCTGATAAGGAAACTACCACATTAACTATATGCCTCAAAGAGTTGACCCACTTGTTTAGGATTTGGAAAGTTATGTGGATGGTAACCTAACTTTTGAGCAATATGAATTCATTGTCCTAAGAAAGTGCTTCTATATTTTGCAGCTTATAAAAAAAGAGCTGTGTCTAGTTTTATAGATGACGTGAAAAGTATAATCCAAGGCAGCGAAGAGCAGCAAGAAACAGCGATGAAGCCAAAGGTAATCTCCACAAAAAGTTAATTCAAACACACGACATAAATTTCTCCAAGTCCTTCTCTCAAACACACGACATAAATTTCTCCAAATCCTTCTCTCAAGCGCTTTCGCTCAGTGCAATACTGAGCTTTATCAAGATAAAAATGCAGGGCAGAACAACCTTATTTGCAAGTCTCTTAATGAGATCATGTGCTTCATTAATTAAAACCAGTCAAGTTACAATTAAAATTAATTGGTGACCAATTTAAAATTAAAGAGCAAGATGTGTGAAATACATAAAATCCTAAATAAAATACCTTTTGTTAAATATGTTGTAGTTGAAAAATATGTTATTTAAAAGTGCTTGAGAGAAGGATTTGGAGAAATTTATGTCGTGTGTTTGAGAGAAGGACTTGGAGAAATTTATGTTGTGTTTGAATAAACTTTTTGTGGAGATTACCTTTGGCTTCATCGCTGTTTCTTGCTGCTCTTCGCTGCCTTGGATTATACTTTTCACTAGATTTATAGATGTTATTGTCCCCTTTTACTCAGCCCTCATTAGGTCAGTTGTTGAATATAATGCCCCCTTTGGCATGTATCTGTCCTGATACATACAACAACTGGTATGTCCACAGAGATACTTTGCTAAAATGTTACAAGGCCTAAACAACATGTCTTACATGGACCAACTCAAAGCCCTAACACTGTACTTGGTGTGTCCTACAGAGTGCTCAGGAGTGACCTGTGTCTGGTATACAAGGCATTTCCTACACAATACTGATGGATTTACTGCACATCATCAAGTCAAATAGCATCAAAAATACTCTGTCTAGGGATCAAACTCTCTTCTGCATTGTCAACAGAATGGCTTAGAGGGGAAGGTATTTCTCGTCGAAGACACTGCTGCTTGGGGAACAGACTCCCCATCCACATAAAACAAAGCTCATCCCTGTCTATATTTAAGTGCAGCTTGGATGTATGCTTGAGAAACAGAAAATTTTATTATCATTAGAGGTAGTATATAATTATTGACTGTTGGATGGGTAAGGCTGAGATCTAAGTAAATGAGATAAGTTAATTTGAGCATAAAAAGGGACAATGGCTAGGCCTAAAATGGTCCAGAAGGGCAACTAGGCTAGTACCTATCTGTGAAGCTGTTGCACTACCGTAAATAAAACAAACTGGCTCCCAATTAGTTCAAGAGCATCACGTCTCTTGTAAATCCCTACGTTTAAGCTTATTCACAATAGTTATTGTCCATCTTTACTAAAGAAATTTAAATGTTAGGATCCCCTTCCACTCTTTGCACACCTCAAATTCTGTTCACCTACAGATACCAACCTTCACTATCACTTTTTGAGAAGGGTCATTTGCCAGATTTTTACCTGCCACCTAGAACTCTATCCCTGAAGACATTAGATTATTAGATAACGTCAACATTTTTTAAGAAACCACTACAAAAACTTCTAATGAAAGCAAATGAGTCTGATTTAGAGATAACTGGTAAGCAGACTACTGGACACACATAGCCATACCTCTTAAGTGTTTTACTCTGTTAGGAAACTAGTTGAATAAGACTTTATATTTTTCATTTTTTATTTTTTGCTAGCATGATATAGTGTAATGTAGACCTAGACATATCACAGACTGTGTGTATTTGTCTTGTATGTACTGTATATGCCTTGCTAGCCTGGGTTTTGGCTGACAAGCGTTTTAAGAACAGCCCAGTTATACAGTCAGCACATTAAATAAGTAAAATCATGTCATTGTTGCTACAGTATGCAGGGACTGTAACAAGGGATATGATTTATGCCTTCTAGCAGATGACTATCTGGGGTATGTATAGGAGTTTCCTATGATTCCTTATTGGTGGACACCAGCTTAAGTAGAAAACATTATTGTTCAATCTTTCCTGTGTACCTAGTCTGTTTACCGAGGTGCTGGTTTTGGGAGAGGCCTTGCAAGAAGTAATGTTATATGTTCCCTTAACTAAATGACTGGCATCTGGCCGACTGTTTTGAGGGATTCCCAATATCTCATCCCTAAAAGTGTCCTTGCCTTGATTGATATTCATCGTGTTTCACTGTTGCAGTCATTACTCTTGGATTATCCTGCTGGCAGGCTACCCTCAGTTGGCCAGAATTCCAAAGTCTAGGTCCGGTGTTGGTTGCTGTCGCCTCTTCCCTGACGTCAGTGCTCCAGGGGTATAAAAGATGCAGCCAACGCCATTTTCTTCAGTCTTTCTTGCCGCGTGGTGCCCAAAGCAAAAGCAGTTCACAAGTGCCGGTCGGCCGACTCCTGATATTTTCAAATCCAAATTTCAGAACCGAAGTCTTCATTAAAGCTAAGTACCCCGTTGGGGAAACTTTTTTTCTTGCTCCAGACTGATGTCAGAAAAAGCTAACAATTGTATTTTTTGTGGGAAGCAAATACTTCATAAGGATTTTCACTCTTACTGTATTCCTTGCCTAGGCTCTGATCACAACGTTACTAGCTGTCGGTTTTGTGCTAAATTTAACCAATGCACTATTAAGCATCGGTTTGATTTTGCATTTCATTACTTTGGCCGAGGATTTAATTATATAATGCCGTCGGACCAGCCGACAACCGGAGTTTACAAAAAACGCAAGGAAAAGGATAGGCATCAGAGGTCCAAAATCGACGATGAGGCCTCTGCTAGGCCAGTCGCCGGTTAGCCGGTTCTCAGTGAGGTGCTTTTGCAGCCCCTGGCGCCTGCTACCTCAGAGACACAGGCCGCTTCTGACTCCCACGTGGAGCCGACTGGGCCTCTGGATACTCAAGGTATTGGACACTCGGAAATCATTCCCTCAGATGGGTCCGGAGCCGCTGAGCAGGCATCGGCTTCTGAGGGTGTCTTCAGACCTACACAACTATATATTAAGCCAGCTTCAGCTTCAAAGACAAATACTAAAGCAGCTCTAAAGACAAAGAAACAAGTGCAGCATTCTCCAAAACGGCCGAAGACCTAATTACTTTGATCAGGGGCTCCCATCCCCCTCCTGATAAGAGGCCTAGGCAAGAGACAGAGTATGATTCTTCTGATCAGGTTTCTATTTCCCCTAACTCCTCTTCTGAACAAAATTACTCCATGCTTCCCTATGAGGATTCTGATGCTGAAGAACCCATTCCTTCAGCCTCTCCTCCTGAGGATTATTCTGCTACCCTGGCTGTAAGGGCTTTAAATTGTCAGTTTCATATGCTTAAATATCAGCAATATTTAATGTCACTGCTTAAACAGAAATTGTTGACAAATACTGAATGTTCAGAGAACAAGGAATTGCAGGATTTATTGCATGCAGCTGAACAAGTGGGAAAGCATACTTTGCAATGTGGTTATGATTCACTAGAGGCCTCTTGCAGGACCGCTGTTACAGATTCTGTTATTAGAAGGCATGCTTGGTTAAAGGAACAGAATCTGCCTGATCATGTTAAAGCAAAATTATTAGATGCACCATTACAGCATGATACTTTGTTTGGTACTAAAGCAGAAGAAGTGTTGAAAAAAATGGAGGATAAAGCAAAATCCATGCAGACAGTCAAGGATTTCTTACAGGTACAGCCACCCAGGTTTAGCAGGAACTGGCCTTCAAAAATGTATCCTTTCCAGTGTCAGACAGACCACAAAGAGGCAGATACAGGCGTCCCAGAGGCAGATCTCAGCCCCAAGGCTCATACAGGTCTAAACAATGGAGTGATCCTACCTCCAAAAGCGGAGAAGACAAATCACAACCTTACAGGAAACAGTCCCAATGACTTCCCTCTACCAGATCCAAGCACTTTTCTTTTGGCAGCCCCCTTAGGGGGAAAGCTAGCACTTTTTTCATCAAATTGGCAAATGGTTACCCAAGACAAATGGGTCCTGAACATAGTGTCCCAAGACTACAGGTTCCATTTTCACACTCTATCAAGGTCAAAAGGTATGCCAGACCTGCCACACAATCAATGGGCAGAGGCACAAAAACAAATTACAACCCTCATGGATATGAGAGACATTCAGCAAATACCACAACAAGAGCAGGGGCAAGGATTTTACACCAGACTTTTCCTAGTACCCAGAAAGGACAAAACCTGGAAATCAATACTGGACCTTTCTATACTAAATACGTTTCTGGAACTTCCAAAATTCAAGATGTTGACTTTGCAGCAGCTACTGCTCATGCTGGGCAAAAAGGCTTGGCTCGTAACTTTGGACCTAAAAGAGGCATACCTGCATGTCCCAATAAGACAATCTTGCAGAAGATACCTCAGATTCATAGCTGGCTCAATGCATTACCAATTCTCTGCACTGCCCTTTGGCTTATCTACTGCGCCCAGGGTCTTCACAAAATGCCTGGCACCAGTAATTGCGTTTTGCAGACAAAAAGGAATTCAAATATATCACTACTTGGACGACTGCCTAATTCAAGCAGAGAACAAAGACATTCTTCTAAAGCATCAGGTGTTTGTAAAAAGATTACTAATTGGCCTAGGGTACACAGTAAATGAAAAGAAATCAAAACTAGTGCCCTCTCAAGAGATAATATTCCTGGGTGCAAGCTTAAATACATCTGCCCAGATGGCTTATCTCACGCCAGACAAACAAAAGCAACTGACTACTTACTTCAAGAAATTGGCAACAAAAACCCACTTATCTGCAAGGAAAATCCTGCAGGCCTTGGGTTTCATGGCATCTTGCATTCTACTAATTCCATATGCCAGACTGCATTTGAGGAAACTACAGTGGTATAAGTGTTTGGACTCAGCATTGCCACAGCCTGGAGACAGTAATTGCACTCATTCCCTGCCTGCAACAGGAGTTTCGATGGTGGGCAGAAGCCTGTCACCACAACAAGGGTCTGCCATTTAGTTTACCCACAGCCAGACAGACACTGACAATGGATGCATCAGATTATGCCTGGGGGCCCATATGGCAGGAAAATGTATTCAGGGCACATGGCCTGCAAACCAGATGCATCTTCACATCAATCAAAAAGAGATGCTCACTGTTCAAAATGCCCTGACAGCTTTCAAGGATCTGCTTCACCCAGGACAGTTACTGATAAAGACGGACAGCACTACGGTCATGTGGTACATAAACAAGCAGGGAGGAACACATTCCTACCCCCTCTGCAGACAAGCAATGACCTTATGGGACACAGCATTGGCTTTTCAAGTTCACCTGCAAGCACAATCCCTGCCAGGAAAAACAAATACTCTGACAGATGAACTAAGCAGAAACCTCATGGATCCCCACGAATGGAAACTGGATCCACAAGTCTTCAACATGATAACAAGGAAATGGGGATGCCCATACATATATTTATTTGCCTCCCCTCACAACTGCCAATTGCAGAGATTTTGCACAAGGATTTATCACAAGCAAGCATGGAAAGTGGACGCCCTATCCTTCAGCTGGAAAAATCTAACGGTGTATGCTTTTCCTCCACTGCCTCTCCTTCCCAGGATACTTCTAAAGTTCAGACAAGAGAAGCCAAAAATGATACTGATTGCACCAGACTGGCCACGCCAGCACTGGTACCCAATCCTAAAGAGCTTGCCTCAAGGTCCAGCATGGATTTTGCCTCAAACTTCTCACTTGCTGACTCAACAAAACAATCAGATCCTGCACAGCCAACTCAGGACTTTAAATCTGGCAGCATGCCGGATTATGTAGCCATTCAGAACACCCCTCTTTCAAAGCCTGTTATGGATGTTTTCTTGGAGGCCAGGAGGCCCAGTACCAGAAAATCTTATGCAGAAAAATGGAAGAGATTCGGTGCTTGGAACCAGGAACAAAGCATTGACACGTGTGTACCAAATATCCCTCAGATTTTACAATACCTAACTGAGATGCTGAACAAAGGCCTCATCAATTAAGATTCATGCCTCTGCCATTTCAGTCCATTACACTACGGAACCACCTATCTTTTCTCATCCCTTAATAAGGCAGTACCTCAGTGGGGCCAAAAACATTAGGCCTCCAAGGAGAGCACCAATTCCGGCCTGGGACCTCAATTATGTTTTGGAAAAACTCACACTGCCTCCTTTCGAGACAGCATCAACAGCAGACATAAAATTCTTATCCTGAAAAACAGCTCTGCTCCTAGCAGTAACCTCTGCAAGGCGTGTCACGGAGTTACAGGCACTCATGGCTGTGGAACCTTTAATCATTTTTCACCCAGACAGGGTTTCTCTGAGGACAAACCCTACATTTATGCCTAAGGTGGTGTCCAGTGTGGCCCTCAACCAAACCATTCACTTGCCTACCTTTTATCCAAATCCACAGAACAAGGGTGAGAAAATTCTGCATTCTTTGGACATACACAGGCAGTTATGCTTTTACTTGGACAGAACTAAAGCTTTCAGAAAGACTGAGCAACTTTTAGTGTTATATGCTGCAGGATCACAAGGAAAGGCTATCTCAAAACAGACTATTTCTAAATGGATAGGCCATTGCATCCGCTTCTGCTATTCTCAACATGGCAAATCAGTGCCTAAGGGCATTAGGCCTCATTCCTCCAGAGCAGCAGCCACTTCAGCAGCCTTCCTCAAAGGAGTACCAACCAAAGATATCTTAGAGGCTGCAACTTGGAGTTCAGTGCACACCTTCACACATTTACCTCTTTACTCTAAGTCCAGAGCAGGCTTTGCCACTGCTGTTCTGCAGGGCCTCATAGCCTCTCCTAATCCTATTTAGCTCCCACCCATCCTCAGCTTTGGGATTCAACCCAAGAGTAATGACTACAACAGTGAAACACAATGAACATAGTACAGTTGTGTACCTACCATAAATGTAGATGTTTGAGTGTATTCACTGTTGCAGTCCAGGTTACCCACCCACCATCCCCCTTTTTCTTTGCTTGGACTTATCTGTACTTCTCTATCCTATACAACCTATGTGGTGTATTTGCTTGTAGATGAAGGAAATGTTTATTTTTCTGCATGCATACTTATTGGCATAATTTTCAGCCTACCAAATTTGGGGGCACCTGACATCTGGGGCAAGAAAAACTGAAGAAAATGGCATCGGCTGCATCTTTTATACCCCTGGCACACTGACATCAGGGAAGAGGCGACAGCAACCGATGCTGGACCTAGAATTTGGAATTCTGGCCGACTGAGGGTAGCCTGCCAGCAGGATAACCCAAGAGTAATGACTGCAACAGTGAATACACTCGAACATCTACATTTATGGTAGGGGTACACAACTGTACTTTCTTCAGTTGCTGATGCAGGGAGAGGGTTAGACTGACGGAGGCCCCCTCTAAGTCAAGGTGATAGAATTTCTGTTATCAGGACAGTCATGGCCTCCTTTCTTTCTTGGTACTTCCAGCACATTGAGAGGATCCTGGAACTCATGATGTGGCATTCTTGATGAAGACACAATGGAGCATCTGGACTCGGACCTTCCTGTAATTGAGCCAAATAGCTGTCATGATCTTCACTGCTGGATTTGTATTCTGAGGATATGGTTTATTCTGAGGATATGGTTTATTCAGCAGATAGTGAGGTGTCAGTGGTCTCTGCATTCACACATGGATATTTTGATGTGAAGTTGTGCAATCTCGACGTTCATTCTTACAGATGGGGTTTGGTGCGGCTCCCTCGGCTCCAAGTCGGCCGCTTTCACAGGCTCGAGGTTTTTGAGTAGCCCGAGTCCAAGTCTCTGTCCCATGATGCTCTCTGCCTTACCTCAGATCTAGTTTGCAGCTGCAACAGATCGGAGGTCGCGAGTGGAGCTCAGGCCAGTATTTCATATTTTGAAATTTATTATAGATATTTAGCTTTAGATTCTGTGTAAACAAGTGTGTTTCTTGGCTAGTTAGCCTTAGCTTATTGTAAAGGCACTGTCTTAAGTCCTTTTTTGATTAATTTTTGTCTTTATAGAGTGGCTGCTCTTAGGTCTTTCATTGGCTGCATTTTAGTTTAACCCTATCCTGTTAAAATTGTTAACTTTATAATTATAGCTGTTATAGCTGTTTGAAGCTTTAGCTGGTTTTTACTAGTGTGTGTTTTCTAGATTCTTCAACTTCTTGGATGATGTTTCTGTTTGTCTTAGAGTGGTGTTTGTTGTCGAGGCAGATATATATATATATGTATACACACACAGATATATAGTGTTTTTCATTGCATTATGGCTGATCAGAAAGAAAAAGAGAGACAAAAGTCAGGTTTCAATAAATGCCCTAAGTGCGGACAAAAAATGTTGATTACTGATCTTCGTGTAAGTTGTGTGTACTGTCTGGGGGCAGTCCATCTTCAGGAGGACTTCTCCATTTGTCATTCATTTAGCAGCAGGGTCTTGTTGGAACGCAGGAGAAAACTAGTGGACAGGGGGTTGTTAAAACCTGAATTCCAGGAATTTATTGACAAGGCCGACCAGACTTCAAAATCTTCGAAAGGATCCAAATATTCAAAAGCTTCTTTGGAGCCGAAGTCTTCTGCTCCAAAATTTGCTGAGAAGGTGCGGTTACCGGTTCCACAGTCCTCAGAACCGAGCTTGTTTTTCGGAGCCGGTCCCCGAAACTTTGAAATCACCTGTTTTACAGTTGGTGGCTTCATCTGTCCCTTTGACTCAGGATGTGGACTGAGTGGTGCAGAGGCTCCTCTTGAATCCGGCACTAGCCAAATTGTTGTCGGCTCCGGCCCAACCAGTTTGGGAGCCGAAAACTGCCTTACTTTACTGTGTCTACTCCTCCTCCAAGCCAAGCAGGGCCTTCGAAGCCAGAGGAGGTGGAACTCATGATTGTGGAACCCTCAGAGCTGAGGTCTGTCCCAGTGCCATCGGCTCTGTCAACTCAGACTATTTGGATGTTCAAGGAGTCTGGGAGCCGACACTGTCCGGTCGGCTCCGGGGGGGAAGAGTCGAACCAATGGGTCAGTTCCGACCCTTCCTCTCAGAGCTTCGGCACGGATGAGTTCAGTTCCTTCCTCTGGGTCAGAGCCCACTGTTTGGTGCCAGGGAGGTTGCCATCTTCTTCTGAACTGGCTACTTCCTCATGTCGGAGCAGTGGAGTCTTTGATGCCATGAGGAGAGTTATGTCTTTTAAGACACCCACTTCATCAGGGCCTACTTCCTCATCCCTGAAAGTGCCGCTTTCTACCTCTGCATCACAGGTCCTTGTAAAGTGTCAAGACCCAAAGCCTCAGGTAGCCCCATTGGGTGACCCATGTTCTACTGAGACCTCGCCAGAAGCTCCCGCTGATGAGGTTCCCAGGAATAAGCTTTGCAAGAGGAGGCATTTAGACTCCCCACAGTCCCCTTCGGAAGATATTTCTTTTGCCTGATATCCTTGAAATCCTGAGACAGAGGGGTGACTGGCAGTCCATTAGCCCTACTGATGATGAGTCGGTGCTTCTGAAGGCCTTTGGGTCTCAACCCTCCACCTCCTGGGTGACTCCACCCTTCAATGAACTAATGGTGTTAGTTGCTCAAAGGGAGTGGAAGTCTTCTGAAACTGTGGAACCTGTCCCTCGGAGGCCCAACAAGTTTATTACATCGCCACAGGACAAAATATTTCTTACCAAAGGAGTGCTGGTTGATGCCATGGTGGCGGCTGCCACCAAGAAAGAGATGTCGGAAACCTGTTCTTCTGTCCATCCTCCTAATAGAGATTCCAGGGTTATGGACAGGTATGGGAAATGCATTTTTAGTTCAGCGACTTTTGCTATGCAGTCACTCAACTGTTTGACACATTTTACCCGACTTCAAAGAGATCTCCTTAGAGAGTTTGGAGATACTCTACAGAGTATTACAGCTGATGGGATTCCTGATAAGGTGACATCCCAGCTCAATATCCTTAATTCCATAATTAACTCATCCATGCGACTCATTTCTTATGCAGCTGATGTCACGAGTCAGGCAGTGAGTTCAGCAATAGCTCGTCAGAGACATCCCTAGATGCGCCTATGCTCCTTTTCGGAAGCCTTCAAGTCTTCCTTCGTTAATACCCCATTTGATGGCTCATCCCTTTTCGGGCCTAAAGTCAAGGAGACCCTCACTAGGTGTGAACAAGATGGAAAGACTCTATCTGCCATAGGAGTCCGTTTTTCCACCCTACTAGACCATACCCCAAAGGGCAAAAGGGAGGAAAAATGTGGTTCCGCAAGTCCCAAGGAGCCTTTCAGAACACACCTAGTGAACCCCCCTCCAGGGGCAGAGGAGGGGGTAATAATGGAAGACACCACCCAGGCAGCAGAGGGGGTCCGCAAAACCTGGGTGACAGGGATCAGTTCTTTGGCAAGCCCTACCAGCGCTCCTGAAAGTAGTCCCGACTGTCCTACTCTGCAGGCAGTCGGGCGTCACTTGTCTTTGTATCCAGATGCCTGGCTGAAAATTACAAAAGATTCTTGGGTACAAAGCATTATTACCAGAGGATATGTCATTCCGTTTTCAGAACCTCCCTCTGTACGAAAGAAAATCCTAGACTTTACACCCAGTCTCAGGGATCAAGCAACTATAGGGATTCAAAGATTGCTGGAAAAGAGAGTCAGCCAGCCAGTCCCAGCAGACCAGATAGGATCTGGAACTTACACCGGATTAGTTCCAAAGAAAACAGGGGACTGGAGGCCCATCTTGGACCTCAGCAGACTTAACACTTTTGTAAAGAAGTAGTAGTTCCAGATGGTCATGCTTCAATCAATTCTTCCGTTTCTAAGAATGGGCGATTGGATGTGCTCTATAGATCTCAAGGATACATACTATCATATCAAAATGGCCAGACCATCTGGAGATCACCTGCGATGTTCATCGTGTTACACTGCTGTAGTCATTACACTTGGGTTATCCTGCCGTCAGGCGGTCCCGCAGTCGGCCAGAGTTCCAAAGTCTTGGTCCGGCATCGGTTGCTGTCGCTTCTTCCCTGACGTTAGTGCGCCAGGGGTATATAAGATGCCCCCGATGCCATTTTCTTCAGTCTTTCTTGCCGCGCAGTGCCCGAAGCAAAAGCAGTTCGCAAGTGCCGGTCAGCCAACTCCTGACATTTTCATTCCGAATCCAGAACTGAAGTCTTCTACAAAGCTAAGTACCCTGTTGGGGAAACTTTTTCATGCTCAGACCGATGTCAGTAAAGGTTAATAATTGTATTTTTTTTGGGAAGCAAATATCTCATAAGGATTTCCATTCTTAATGTATCCCATGCCTAGGCCCAGACCATGGCGTCACTGGTTGTTGGTTTTGTGCTAGGTTTAACAACCGCACTATTAAATGTCGGTTTGAATTTTTTGGCAGAAAATTCAATTATACCATGCTGTCGGAACAACTGACGACCGGGATACACAAAAAGCGCAAAGACAAAGACAGGCATCCGAGGCCCAAAACTGATGACGAAGCCTCTTCTAGGCCAGTCACCAGTTCTCCGGTTTTCAGCGAGGTGCCTTAGTAGCCCCTGACGACTGCTTCTTTGGAACCACAGGCCGCCTCTGACTCCCATGTGGAGATGGCTGGGCCTTCAGATACACCAGATTTATGGCCTACCGAGACTAACCCTTCAGAGGGATCCGGAGCAGCTGAACAACCCTCAGCTACAGAGGGTGTTTTCAGACCTACTCAGCTAACCATTAAATCTTCTGCTAAGTCTAAAACCCCTTTAAAAACAAAGAAACAACTTCAGCATTCACCAGGACAGGCCTCCATGCCTAAGAAACAGATGCTCAAAATGGCCGAAGACTTAATAACTCTGATCAGGGGGTCCCACCCTCCTCCTGATAAAAGGCCTAGACAGGATGCAGACTATGACTCATCCGACCAGGTGTCTATCTCTTCAGACTCATCCTCAGACCAAGGATACTCTTTACCCCCTTATGAGGATTCTGATGCTGAGGAATCGATTCCTTCAGCCTCTCCACCAGAGGACTACTCCTTTGGGGAAACCTTACATACCACAAGGGAGCATTTCCATTGGGAGGGCCAGGATTATTCAGAATCCAAGAAAAGGCTCAGAGATTTTCTTTTATTACCTCAACACAGACCCCTTGCTATCCTGCCAGTGTTAGATATTGTGGATGATGTGTATTCTGAATCCAGTTTAAATCCTGATTCTTTACCTCCTGCTCCAGTTAAGCCAGACTCTGACAAATTTCTTTACAAAAGCCCTGTTGCTGACCCTGAAACTATTTCCCAGGGTCCCAAAGGGGTAAAGGCCTCTACAGCAAAAAATCCAGTTCCGTCTGACAGAGATTCCAGAGCATTAGACAGATGGGGGGAAAAAAGTATATACATCTGCAACTTTAGCAATGAGGGCCATAAATTGCCAGTTTCACATGCTTAAATATCAGCATTATTTGATGTCTCAGTTGAAACAAAAAATGCTTCCAAATTCAGATCTTCCTAACTATAAGGAAATGCAGGATTTATTGCATGCAGCTGAACAAGTGGGAAAACATACTTTGCAATGTGGTTTTGATTCATTAGAGGCCTCCTGTAGAGCAGCAGTTACAGGGTCTGTCATTCGAAGATATGCTTGGTTAAAAGAGCAGACTTTACTAGATCATGTTAAAGCAAAATTATTGGATGCGCCTTTGCAGCAGGATGTTTTATTTGGAGTTAAGGCAGAAGAGGTATTAAAGAAAATGGAGGATAAGGCAAAATCTATGCAAACGGTGAAGGATTTCTTACAGGTTCAGCTTCCTCGATTTAGCAGAAATTGGCCAACAAAAAATTGGTCCTTTCCAGTTACAGACAGACCTCAAAGGGGCAGATACAGATGCCCAAGAGGCAGAGGTCAGCCACAAGGTTCTTACAGGCCTCGAGAATGGGGTGCTTCAACCCACAAAGAAGGGGAAGACAGGCCTCAACCTTATAAAAAAACAGTCCCAGTGACTTCCCACTACAGCTGCCAAGCACTTCTCTCTTGGCAGCCCTCTTTGGGGGAAAACTAGCGCATTTCTTTCACAATTGGCATATGATCACCAAAGACAAATGGGTTCTCAATATTGTATCTCAAGGTTACAGGTTCCACTTTCACACTCTGCCAAGGTTAAAAGGAATGCCAAATCTGCCACCAAATCAATGGGCAGAGGCTCAAAGACAAATTACAGCACTCATGGACATGGGAGCTATTCAAAAGGTACCAACATAGGAGCAAGGACAAGGATTTTACTCAAGAGTCTTTCTGGTTCCCAGAAAGGACAAAGCCTGGAGGCCCATTCTGGATCTTTCTTCTCTAAATACTTACCTGGAGGTTCCAAAATTCAAAATGTTGACACTACAGCAGCTTCTTCCCATGCTGGGCAAGAAAGCTTGGCTCGTAACTTTTGACTTCAAGGAGGCATACCTGCATGTCCCTATCAGACAAAATTGCAGAAGATTCCTCCGATTCTTAGCTGGTTCAATGCATTACCAATTCTCTGCACTGCCCTTTGGCTTATCTACTGCGCCCAGGGTCTTTACAAAATGCATGGCACCAGTAATTGCATTTTGCAGACAAAAAGGAATTCAAATTTACCCATACTTGGACGACTGCCTTATTCAAGCAGAGAGCAAAGACATTCTTCTAAAGCATCTGGCGTTTGTAAAAAGATTGCTAATTTGTCTAGGGTACACAGTAAATGAAAAGAAGTCAAAACTAGTGCCCTCACAAGAGATAATATTCCTGGGTGCCAGCTTAAATACAATGGCCCAGATGGCTTATCTCACGCCAGTCAAGCAAGGACAACTGACTCAATATTTCCAGTTGATGGCAACAAAAACCCAGCTCCCTGCAAGAAAAATTCTGCAGGCCTTGGGGTACATGGCATCTTGCATACTTCTAATTCCATATGCCAGACTGCATATGAGGAAACTACAATGGTACCTAAATTGTGTCTGGTCTCAACACTGTCACAGTTTGGAAACAGTAATACCACTTATTCCTTGCCTTCAACAAGAGTTTCGATGGTGGGCTCAAGCCTGTCACCTCAACAAGGGACAGCCTTTCACTCAACCCACAGCCAGCAAACACTGACAACAGATGCTTCGGATTACTCCTGGGGAGCACACATGGCAGGAAAATGTATTCAGAGCAAGTGGCCCGCAGAACAAAGGCATCTTCACATCAGTCAAAAAGAGATGCTAGCTGTACAAAATGCCCTTATAGCTTTCAAGGACCTTCTGCATCCAGGACAACTACTACTAAAGACAGACAACACCACAGTTATGTGGTACATAAACAAGCAAGGGGGCACTCATTCATATCCCCTCTGCAGACAAGCCATGACCTTGTGGAACACAGCTCTAACCTATCAAGTTCATCTGCAAGCACAATTCCTGCCAGGAGAGAAAAATACACTGGCAGAAGGCTTAAGCAGCAACATCATGGATCCGCACGAGTGGAAATTACATCCACAAATATTCAGAATGATAACACAAAAATGGTGGAGCCCGGACATAGATCTGTTTGCATCCCCAATGAATTGCCAGCTACAGAAATTCTGCACAAGGACTTACCATCCACAAGCATGGAAAGTGGATGCCCTCTCATTCAGCTGGAAAAACCTACAAGTATATGCTTTCCCACCACTACCTCTCCTTTCAAAGGTACTCCTAAAAGCCAGACAAAAAAAGCCAAAGATGAACTTGATTGCCCCAGACTGGCCACGCCAGCACTGGTACACAATCTTAAAGAACTTAGCACAAGGTCCACCATGGATTTTGCCTCAAAACCCACATCTTTTGACTCAGCAAAACAATCAGATACTTCACAGCCAGCTCAAGACTTTAAACCTGGCTGCATGGCAGATTCCTTAGTCAATTAAGCAATGCCTCTCTCCAAAGCTGTTATGGATGTCATTCTGGAGGCCAGAAGGCCTGGCACCAGGAAAGCCTATTCAGATAAATGGAAGAGATTCTGTGCCTGGAACCAGGTTCACAGCCTTGACCCTCTTGTCCCAAATATTCCTCAGATACTACAATACTTAACTGAGATGCTGGACAAAAGCCTCTCCTTTTCATCCATTAAGATCCATGCCTCTGCCACCTCTGCTCATTACAACACAGACCCACCAATTTTTTCGAATCCTTTCTAAAACAGTACCTCAGAGGGGCTAAAAACATAAGACTGCCCCGTAGAGCACCAACTCCAACTTGGGACCTCAACTTCGTCTTGGAAAAATTAACTTTACCTCCTTTTGAGCCAGCTAACTCAGCAGATTTAAAATATGTCTCCTGGAAAACTGCTCTGCTTCTGGCAATAACCTCAGCACGAAGAGTTTCAGAATTACAGTCACTAATGGCAGTGGAACCTTTCCTCATTTTCCACCAAGACAGAGTGTCTTTAAGAACAAATCCTACTTTTATACCAAAGGTGGTATCAAGTGTGGCTCTAAACCAAACTATTCACTTTCCAACTTTTTATCCAAATCCACAGAATAAAGGGGAGAGACTTCTGCATTCCTTGGACATACACAGGCAGTTACGCTTCTACTTTGACAAAACAAAAGCTTTCAGGAAAACTGAGCAATTGTTTGTAGCATATGCTGCAGGAGCACAGGGAAAAGCCATTTCAAAACAGACCATTTCAAAATGGACAGGGCACTGTATATTTTTCTGCTATACACACCATGGGAAATCAGTACCTAACAGCATTAGGTCTCATTCCACCAGGGCAACAGCCACTTCAACTGCCTACCTCAGAGGAGTACCTACCAAAGACATTTTGAAAGCAGCAATTTGGAGTTCTGTACATACCTTCACCAAGCATTACCATCTGCCTCTTTACTCTAAATCCAGAGCTGGCTTTGCCACTGCAGTGCTGCAGGGCCTTATAGCCACCCCTAATGCCTTATAGAACCAGCCACCCAACCTCAGCTTTGGGATTCTACCTAAGTGTAATGACTGCAGCAGTGTAACACGATGAACATAGTGCAGTTTTTTACCTACCATAAATGTAGATGTTCGAGTGTATACACTGCTTCAGTCTAGGTTACCCTGCCTCCTTCCCCTCTTCCTTGCTGGCACTTACCTAGGCCTTCTACCCTTTGCTACCTATGGGGAGTATTTGCTGGTAACTGAAAGTTTTTGATTGCTTTTCTTATGTATGTTTTATTAGCAATTTACATTGCCTACCTTTTTGGGGGCACCTGACATCTGGGGCAAGAAAAACTGAAGAAAATTGCATCTGCTGCATCTTATATACCCCTGGCGCACTGACGTCAGGGAAGAAGCAACTGATGCCGGACCAAGACTTTGGAACTCTGGCCAACTGCGGGACCGCCTGACGGCAGGATAACCCAAGTGTGATGACTGCAGCAGTGTATACACTCGGACATCTACATTTATGGTAGGTACAAAACTGTACTTTTCCGGCTGGGAGCCAGCCATTATCAGTTCTGAGCACTGCCCTTTTGTCTCACAACAGCCCCCAGAGTGTTTACCAAATGCATGGCAGTGGTTACGGCTCATCTAAGGTGTCTAGGATTCTGAGTGTTTCCGTACCTGGATAACTGGCTCCTCACCGCCACCTCCAAGCATCAGCTAGTTCAATCCACATATCACACTCTAAATCTGTGTTCTCATTTAGGATTCACTATAAATTTCGACAAGTCTGGGTTGTCACCATCGCAGCATATCTCCTTTATCGGAGCAGATTTAGACACTACCACCGCCATGGTAAAATTGCCACTGGAAAGAATAATCACACTTTGACAACAAGCATCAGACATTTTGACACACAAAAAAGTACCAGCCTCTCAAGTGTTGAAACTACTAGGTACTGTGGCAGCAACTCTCATAGCAGTTCCTCTAGGGCTTATGCACATGAGAATACTTCAGTGGTTACTCTTCACCCATTGGTCTTACCAACAACTTACGATGTCATTCTTGATGATGATTACAGATTCATGCAAAAAGAACCTTCAGTGGTGGTTGACCAGCCATCATGTAACAGTAGGTCGCCCATTTGTTCTTTCCCTTCCATCAGCCACGGTGACCGCGGACACTTCTCTGATGGGGGGGGGTTCAGGGAAGAACAGCCCAAGGCACCTGGTCAGAGACAGAGTCACAATTGCACATCAATGTCCTGAAGATGGAGATGAGAGCAGTACTTTTGGCATTGCAGTACTTCCAAGACTCTTCCTCTGGGAACAATTGCTATTCAGACCGACAACATGTCAGTAGTCTGGTATATCAACAAGCAAGGGGGAACCAAGTCTTACCCCCTGTGTTAAGAAGCCTTAAGAGTATGGCAGTGGGCGATATCCACCGGGCGTTTTCTGATAGCGACGCACATCCCAGGGAAATCCAACATGCTCGCAGACAAACTAAGCAGAGCCATTCTGATGCCGCACGAGTGGTCCTTCAAAGATGACGTAGTGGAGATGATTTTCCGCAGATGGGGCCAGCCTTGCTGCGACCTGTTTGCATCCCCCATGAATGCCAAATGCAGAAGCTACTTTGGCCGGAATCCCCCACCAGGGGAAAACCCAAGGGATTCTCTCATACACGTTTGGCCCCTGGGACTCCTATATGCATTACCACCCACTCCCCTGATTCCAAAATTTTTGCAGAAAGCTAAAGCCATAGGGAGGACTGTAATTCTGATAGCCCCATATTGGCCTTGACAGGTTTGGTTCCCCTTCCTTCGACTCTACCATCTTGAGGAACCTTGGATTCTGGGCCCAGTTCCAGATATGCTGACACATTTGTCAGGGGCTCTTCATCCTTCACTTCATTCCCTGAGATTGACAGCTTGGCTGCACCGATTTCCAACATAGTCAGGTCCCACAATCTTTCCTCGGAGGTGCAGCATATCCTTGTATCCTCACATAAAGCTTCAACCAGAAACTTATACGCTAGCAAATGGAAGCAGTTTGCTTTCTGGGCTTCTCAGAATTATATTGATCCATACATCGCCCCAATTGCTAGCATTTTAGAGTTCTTGACTAAGCTTTTTAATGAAGGTGCTGCGGCTGCTACCATAGGTGTTCAATTAGCTGCAATTTCAAATTTTCACCTCGGATCAGAAGGTTCTAATCTTAGGTCTCATAGGTTATGTAGAGCCTTTTGAAAAGGAACCGTGCATCTTAGACCACCAATTAGACAACCTTTCACACCCTGGAACTGAATTTTCTTCTATCTAGGATTATTCTTCCTCCATTTGAGCCTGCATCCTCCTGCCAACTAAAATTCCTGTCTTGGAAAACCATCTTCTTGGTGGCCATTACATCAGCATGTAGGGTGTCCGAACTTTAGGCCTTATCTATTAAACCCCCATATTTGATTTTTCACCCTGACAGAGTGTCACTCCGGACTAACCCTTCCTTCCATCCAAAGGTATGTTCGGAGGCTAATCTAAATCAAACTATTGAACTTCCAACTTTCTTCAGTAACCATTCCAACAAGTTGGAGTATATATTGCATAAACTTGATGTACACTGACAACTCAGATTTTATTTGGATAGAACAAAAGAATTTAGAAAATCAGAACAACTTTTTGTCTCTCCTGCTGATTCCAAGAAAGGCTACCGGTGTCAAAAGTTACTCTTTCCAAATGGTTGACTGACTGTATAAAATTCACATATTCTTCCGTGAATCAACCGTTAGAACATAGCGTGAAATGGCATTCCACTAGGGCTATTTCTACTTCTTCAGCTTATATGGCTAGACTGCCATTGGACACAATATGTGCAGCTGCCACTTGGTCTAAGCCACATACCTTCATTACGCATTACAAACTAGATAAGGCCTCCAGGGAGAGGGTTCCTTTGGTTCTACTGTCCTCAGGAATATACTCCCGTGAGCCACCCGGGATGAGTGGTGCTTGGGACGCTACCCATCCGTAAGAATTAATGGCGAGATTGAACAATTTCACGTAAAGAAGTTATGTACTTACCATAACGTTCCGTGTTAGTTGTTCATCTCACCTTCATTCTTACATTCCCACCTGCCTTCCCCCTCCAGGCTTCTCAAAGAACAAGTAAGAGTTTTTGCGCTCTGGTGGGTCTTGTTATAGGATTTCTTACTCCAGCTGGAGTAATGTTCATATTTTTCTTATATTGTTCATGTTGGGATCAGCAAACTAGATCTGAGGTGAGGCAGAGAGCATCATGGGATAGGGACTTGGCCTCGAGCTACTCAAAAACTACAAGCTCCGAACCCCATTTGTAAGAATGAAGGTGAGATGAACAACTCACATGGAACGTTATGGTAAGTACATAACTTCTTTTTTGTGTTACACCTCTGTCCCTGTTAGTGGGCTTTAGAGTAACTGATGATTCCCATCAGCTTCAGTGTCAGTAACTCCTTCCTGCAGCTGAACCTGTTGTAGTTTTTGAATGATCCATACTTGCCTAGACAGATGCAAAGCCCCTTTAATTCCTCTGTAGCCCAAAGGAAGTGTGACTTTTAATTATGGGGTGTCATCATCTGCCAGCTAGTGCTTTTTGTAGTATTTGTTCATTTGAAGCTCTGTAAACAGAGCTGAGACCAGAGTCCCTTTATTAAGGTCAAAGAGACAGTTTTTATGTTGTGGAAGCAAATGGGATGTCAGATGATTGGGACCCCTTTGCAAAGTAGTAGTGCAGATCTGGCAGTCATACGGCCATCACTTTTGCAGTTTTCAGAAGCTGTGAGAAATGACTGTGTCAGCGATCCATAGTTAGTAACATCTCCAGTTTTCTAACAGAGGTGAGAAATTTAGAATCCTATTTTGTCAAGATATCTCAGTGTTGGGGAATTCTGGTGTTTGATCTCTCATGTGAGAGAAAGTTCACCCCTCTTTCTTCAATATTCATTAAAGCAAGGAGAAGGTGATGAACACATTTTCATTCCTGTGTAATGGAAAATTCCAGTATTCATTTTCATGATTATCTCTGATTCCACATCTGATTGGAAGATTTAGAAAAGGACCTAAACACCTTTCTTATTTTATGTAGTCTTGAGAATGCTATTGTTTTTGGCTCTTAGGTCCATGACAGTGCAAGTAAATGCCCCAACACAAGCCAGTGAAATCCTCCTCATTTGATATGCTAGCAGTTGTACCTCAGGGGCTGGCTCAGCAATTAGACCCATTGCTCTTCCCAAACCTTCCATCTGGAGTCTTGATAATGGCTTTGAAGTGATCAAGAAGCTTACTCTTTTTCAGATGTATTTTGACATGTGATAGAAGTTCTTTCTCTTTGCAGAGAGGTAATTCCATGCCAGCTCAGCTTGCCAGTCTTAAGGTGGTCCTAATTTACCTTTTAAACTTGTATGATCAGAGACAACATTATTTCATTGTCAGAGTATATGTTTCTGACATTTCTTCACATCACAACCTTGTAGTAAGCAGAACTGTTGCCTATCTTCAGTCATGTAGATAGTTCTTTTAAGGTGTTCTCCTTAAGACGCAAACTTTCACGACTAACAAGATTTTTAAACTGGTAGGTACAGCAGCTCTGACTAATCACTTCTACTTGCTGGACCTTTGAGATATATATCATAAGGGTTGTTGTCACAGAAAATCATAAAAATGAATGTAATTTTTTATCATATTTTTTCAGCATTGTACACACAAGGACATGGGATGGTATTCTCACTCCATGAACATTAGAGGTCAGCTTGGCTAAAAAAAAAAAAAAAAAAAGCAAACAAAATGCATTCATAGATTTTTCTTCCTCCTGATCTTAACAGTTACTATTCTTAGTTTTTCACTTTTTGTTGAGCACTTCAGGTCTTTTTCTTCTGTGGTCTAAGTAAATCCTTTGCTTGGTTATGTAAATAATCTTTAAATTCATATTTTTTTGAATAAATTATTTCTTGGAAGCTAACTGGGGGAGGTGTCTTTAATGATGAGTTTAAGCAACTCTGAATCATTTATAAAGTCAGGACGTTGTTGTAGCCAGTTAGCTTTTTATATGGTTTTACACTGGTACCCGTTCCTGGGGAGAGAGTGGTAAACTTGCAAATGGAGTTTGAAGTAGTTTGAATGGTGGCTGCATTTCTTTTTGAGGCTATAGCATTCAGAGGGAGACATCATTGTAACTGAGCCAGTAAGATTCCTTTATCTGTGACATTCCTACAGAGTCTGCAGAGGATAGGAGAGAATCTATTATCCCAGAATATTAGAGTTGATTTGTGTGCGTGTGTGCATGTGTGTGTGTGTCTGTGTGTGTGTAGTCCAGATGGAGATGGAAGTTAAGGGAAGAGTCCAATCCAGTCCCTAGATGTTTAAAGGTGGTTACATTTTCACCTGTGATATTAAGATGATCAAGGATTTGTATAGGTCTGGAGACAGAAGTGATTTTTTTTGACTAGTACCAAAAACATTGTTTTGCTGTAGATGGGTTAAACACTAATCAGTTGTTGTTGATCCATTCATTAAGCATTGAGAAAATGATGCTGATGTTCAAGTTCCAGAGAAAAGACAGAGAGAGAGTGATTAAAGCAGAATAAGAGCATATCATTGGAGTAAAGCTAGTGAGGAAGGTGGGGGTAGGTCCAGTGGGAGTTTGTTAATACTGGTGGAAATAAATGGTGCTAGAATTGATCCTTGTGTGATTCCTTTCAGCTAAGGGTTTGATGGCGAAGATGAGGAGCTAAAATGCACAGAGAAGTGTGTGGGCAATGTGTCACAGTTGATGCCTGTTTCAGTGAGGTGGTCTAGGAGAACTGTGTGATCAATAGGATCACAAGCTCAGGTAAGATCTATAAAAATGGCTGTTGTAAATAGGCCTGTGTCCACTCCAAGAAGAATCGCAACCAGACCAGAAGTTGTGTAGCTGTGGAGAAAGGTGACATTGGCTGATGTAATGAGATAGTTGTAAGTGAAGTAATTTTTCCAGAATTTTACCTAGTGTATGGAGAATAGAAATGAGATGGAAGTCTGAAGGACTGTGTTTTTGGACAGAGGTTTTACTATGGTATGTTTCCACATATTTAGTATAATACACAAGTTGTAGGTGTGCTTCAGTGAAGATAAGATGTGATCCCGGCAGTGAAAATTTAACAGGGGTGAAGAATGTGCTGGGGGATATCAGCCTTAATCTGTTCTAGTAGTGGGTGGATGTCATTTGATGTGGTAGTTTTAAAGCAAATGTGAAAGATGTATTTTGGGAGGACTGTGTGACAGAAGGATTGTGGGACTGGTTTGAGTTTGGATTGGGATGATTGCTGAAATGAGAGAGAAATTCTGAAGCAGAAATTTGAGAGGATGTAGAAGTTTGTTCCGACATCATAGATGGTTGAACTCATTACATAGGTTTGTGGGTGATTTCATTTGTGAGGCTTGGTATGATTTTTTTCTTGTAACTTTTATGATGTTTGGTTGCAAAGCTTAGTATGTGGTTATCTGTTTATGGGAGTGGGAAGGACTTTCTAGGAATGCCAGTCCTTTGAGCTGTAGGAGAGCATTAAGCTTGTAGGTTAACCAGTTATTTGATTTTGCTGTGTATAACTTCTGATCTTCTGGGAAGCTATTGTTCTGCAGTCTAATCAGTAAGGAAGTGAGTAGTTCTGCAGCAGTGGTAAGGTCAGTTGAATTCAAGATTGGAGACCAATCCACTGAAGAAAGGATGGATTTAAAGTTGTTAATCACAGGCTGTGACCTCTTATGAGAGAGTATGAGTTTTGGAAGAAGTCTTTCATAATGGATAGTCCACATGGAAGGTAATAGGGCAGCAATCATTGAATGGTGATGGGTAGTTTGTGTTGTTTAAGTTGAGGGAAGGTTTATTTGTTCAGACAAAATCTAATAAGGAATGATGAGATGAGTTAAGGCTAGGATGGCTGGGTAGGTTGATTTACAAGCTGGAAGAGTTGGAACTGTACAAGAAGAGTATTCATGTCATTATCAGTGGGTTTGAACAAGCTGAGACTGAAGTCTCAAAGTATTTTGAGATTCTTAGTATTATTTATCGGGGAGGGTTTCAGATAGTAGATATTTAGTTTTGTAAGAGAGATGGTAGATATTCTACTGAGATTAAAGCTGCCTACACAACTGAATTTGTTAAAGTAGAGCAGGCAGTGCTTTGAATCTGATTAAGTTAAACAGAAACACAGAGAGATGCAAAGAGGTTTTCCAGAAAAATCTACCACTATTAAAAGTTTTCGATCCCATTCACTCTTTTTCAGGATTAAGTCACTGATACTTAAGGGCCTTTAATTCATAGTGGGGCCATTCCCTTGCTGGACACTTGAGTTAAAGTTTGACCCATTTGGGAAGAGGAGCATCTTTCCCTCTTCTCTTTTCTGATCCATATTTTTGTCAACTAATAATTATGAGAGGAGTCATTTTTGAGGCTGACTTTCTTCACTGAAAAGAATGAGTTGCCAAGTTTGTGCAAGACAAGTCTTCCAGATTAGTAGAGAAAGAGAGACTCCTTCCCAAGATGTAAGGTCTTCGTTGTCCATATCGGACTTTGAATATCCTACAGTTTAGTCTAGAGACAATTGGGTTTTCTTCTGCTTCCTTGCATTCCTGTCACCTTTTTTGTATATCTTTGTTGACATTCAAGTACAAAAGATGCTCTCCTTCACTGTAGGTATACATGTATGTATTGGGGGCAGGCAGCCATCCAGATAGACTGTCAGAGGTACGTAACCCCAATAAAAAGAACAATGCAGGACTAGAAGCCACTCTTAGTGGGAGGATTAGATAAATCTTCTGAGTTTTGTGAAAAGATTCCTATTAAATACTGAAGGAAGTCAGTATTAGAACTGACCGGGAGTGTGAGTTTTGCCAAAAGACTCTCTTCAGAATAGAGTTATAATAAGCTTTTTTGCCACTTTTCCAAAGTAGCAAGCCAGACAAAAACAACAGGCATACTGTAAGAGAAAGGTGGATAAAACTACCCCTCAAAAAGAAAAAAAAGGAGAAAAAAACAAGTACCTCTGGAGGAGGAACGTTATTTCCATGAATTATTTTGTATAGTGGATGATACAAATGAAGGAGAAAAGCCTGTTCATATATTTTAGGTGTTTTGGTGAAAAGTCTACTGTTTTCACTTCACATCAGAGGGAAAATACAGACTTAGCTGACTTCTAAATATGCCATTATTTTCCTCTGTATTCTGGAAAGATTGTAACCTAAACAGTGCTAGAGAGAACATGGAGAAACAAAAGAGTAGAGAAAACAGACTATATACCCCTCCTTCAAGCTAAGAAATAACTTAGAGTAACCAAAGAGAAGGAACAAGCATTGAGACATTTATTAATTACAAAACCTTTTAGAACACTTGCAGTGAAATTATCACCTAGCCATATTTTGGGTGGTCATTTAAGAATGGACACAACAAGAGCTAGAGTTTTGGTTAAATGCTGTTGACCTAGTGTTATGAATGCATTGAAATCTGTTGTGCAGACTGACCTGAGTGCCAAAGGATAGCACCCATCTTAGTAGGGTTTAAGAATCCTCTGATAACTTGTCCCTTTTAAATGGATAGCAATGGACATTGTAGGCCACTTGTGAAGTCAAGTAATAGTCATCAGTATACCCTACTAATTTCTAATTATGCAACAAAATTTCCTGAGGCAGTATGCCTGTGAAGAGTCGGTGTAAACTCTATAATGGAAAAACTAGTATTTGTAGGGTAGAAATTCTGACTCACAAAAAGCCCCCTCATTCCCGTTGAGACATGTGATTCATGAACTTCATCAGTGTCATAAAGTGAAACAGTTTAGGACATCCAATATAACTCACAGACAGATGTGCTGTTTGAAGACTTTAACAAAACTTTAAAGTCTATACTTTGAAAGGCTGTATAGATTTGTGGGAAAAACTGAAACCGGCTAATGACATATGTTGTCTTTGCTGTAAGAGAGGAACTCAAACCTTAACTGGATTCACTGCCTTTGAAGTGCTGCATGCCAGACATCCCAGATGTTTGCTAGATATAGCACAAGAAATGTGGGAGGAAGGAAAAACTTGAAAAGTGTAGTAAGATGTGTTTTGTATTTGAGATCATGTTAAGAACTGTAAGACTCAGTGGATCGGCATATGGAGAAGGCACAGCAGAACATACAACAAAAATGTTCATCTGGGAGAAATCAAAGCAGGAGATAAGTACTTTTATTAGTACTCACTGATGAAAATAATATCCTTGCAAAGGACAAGGCCCTTTCAAATGATAGAGAAAGTCGTTGAAATGAATTGTAAGTTAAGACATCTGGGAAGAAGAAAACTAGAATACTGGTCTCATATTAATGTTTTGAAACCAGGAGATAAACTTATACTGCAGTTTCTGTGTCATGTTTGCAGGAAAAGTTAATGTTCCTGTAGCACATGTGCTGAAGTCAAAATGAGGGAGATGCTATCAAGTTTCAGAAGCAAGAGGTGAAACAAATTATACTATGCCTGGAAGTAAGGACATATTCTAAGAGTACCTGATAAAGCCATTTTAATTTAGTACAGCATAGAAACTCTACCTGGAGAGAAAGTACAGTTAAAACTGTTATCGAATACAATGCAGTAGTGTAGCGGTTAGCATTGTTGTCTCACAGCAAGAGGTTCTCCGGTTCGATTCTTGGCTGGAGTGCCTTCTGTGTGGAGTCTGCATGTCTTCCCTGGATTCATGTGAGTTTCCTACTGGTGCTCTGGTTTCCTCCCACATTCCAAAGACATGCATCTGGAGTGTTTCTCCCCAGGCTTCCTCTGAAAATGGGCTCCGTCCCTGTGAGACTTTCCCGGTAAATAATGTTAAATTAAAAAGATAAACAGTTTTAATGCCAAGAGGAAGGTAGTACAAAAGATGCTTAAACCTGATTCTGTAGAAGAATTCCCAAATGAATGGAATTGCCGCAGTGCAGTGGTCCCCAAGCCTGATAGGTCTATAAGGCTATGCAGTGACTTTGGCAAGCTAAGTAGCATATCTAAGTTTGAGTCATATTCCTTGCCGTTGGTCGTTGAACTGATTGAGAAATTGGTAATGCTAGGTTTATGTGCATTTTAGACTTAACCAGAGGTTGCTGGCAATCTCACTAGCCCCAGATGCCAAGTAAAAAAAAAGTCATTTACCATGTGAAGACTGGTAGAGAAGGGTGAAGGCTGCCAGCCTAGTCAAATAGAATTTGATACATAATTCTGGCATTTGTAAATATAAATGTAAAATTCAGGCTTGTGTTCTTAAATGAAAGAAAACACTGTAAGATGTGAACTTCAGGATTGTAGCAACATTGCCATCTGCTGTAAGGAAAACTAGATCAAGCATTTCAAATGTTCTTTGAAATTAAAATTATGTTTTGTATGTCCTTTGAAGTTAGAATTTGGAGTTGATGTGTCTGGACTAAGCATCCTGCCTATTGTTTTAAGGCTAAAGTTAATGACCAGAATTTACACGTGGAATTTCCTTTATTGCTCTAAGTGTAAAATAATGTAAATGTAGTTTATGTGCAGCCAGGGAACTCCAGTATGGGTGAAAAAGATGATGTAATGTTTATCAGAACTGGAGTTTCATTTTAAACAGTGAGACCCAGAGATTGTGAAGCATTTTTGTTTGACTGACTAACTCAGTACTGCCTTGCTCTATGTAAGTTATTTTAGAAGTAGGTTTTCTTGTAGTAATAGCTAGGAAATTAGAAGAAAGTTAGACCAAGTGTTTTTCTGTTATGTCAGAACTGTACTACAGATTTATTTTAAGTTTCTGTGTGATCTCTGAACGTGTGAATAGCACTGTGGTGTAGTAGTATTGTCTTGTGTTTTAATTATTTATTATTAAATATTTTAAAACCTTTTACCTGTGGCTGGTTTGTGTAGAGACAAGTTAAGCTGTAGAGTACATTGCATATTTATAGAGTTTATTGTGCAAGGCCACTCTAATAAGCCTTAGACTGTTTAGTCACACTTACCAATTGGATAATAATATTGCACAGTAATAATTGGACACCCTTTTAAGGGCCTTTGGATAGCTGATAATTATTAGCTGGTGGTGGCAGTAATTACTGCCGTGTAGTTTGGGTAAAGAGGCACAGCTGGGGAATCTGTAGCAACCTTTCCCAGGAGTGTCTGTGAAGTTGTATAAATACTTATCTCAAAGTGTGTGTATGTGTCAGCTACTTGGGCAGGGACACGAAACACTGGTTGAACAGAGAGGGTACTGGATGTTAGCTTGCCAGCTAGGCTGAGATCTGGACCCTATAGCTGTGCCAGTGGGGAGTGTATTGGGGGACCTGGGGAGCAAGGGAGCAACCAGACCCAGACTGACTGTGTGCACTTAAGGGAAATTGTACTTTACTGTGTGTATTTGTTATCCTTTTCTCTTATATGAGAGTCCCTCTCTGGTGTTAGTGGTGAGGACTGAGGCTCCTTGATTGCTGGGCCAGGGCACAGGCATCACATACACTTGATGTTCTCTTCCATTATAGTGTTCTTTTTTGGTTATTGGGTGAGCCATATGCCAAAAGCTCAAGTCATTCTAAACGTGCTGCACCAGGCTAGAGGGATTGCCATCCCCAACTTTTAGTTAGTGGGATTAGTTGAATTCCATTATTTGGGCTACATAATAGGCCGAGTTCTTGAGAAAAATGGAAATAGTGCAGAACTGGTCCACATCAACCACTAAAAAAATCAAGGGATTTTATTTTTATTTTTTTTTGGGGGGGGGGGGGGGCTGGTTAGCTATTACAAGAAATTTCTTCTTTGCCAATATTGCTTGACCCCTGACTGAAGGGTAGGTTCCACTAAAGGTGATGTGGAGAAATGCGTTGGAGCAAGACTTTAATCACCTAAAGACTATACTAATGTTAGAATCCATACTCATAGACCCTCACTTTTTGAAACAGATCCTAGGGTATACACATGACTCAGAAGCAGACATAAGGTGCAGTCTTGTCTCAGGTTATAGAGGGTGAATAACATCTCATATGCTGTATGAGGAGGGAAGTTACTAACATTGAGAAATGCTACTTAGTTATAAGAACAGAGTGTTTAGCTATTAAGAAGGTCCCCACCTCTCTACAGTGTAACCTTTTGTGGAGGGAATTTGTCATGATCACAGACCATGCCTGTGTACAATTTAAAGTTATCTGGATGACATCAACCACCTGAGTGCAGCATACAGTCCATACACTAAAATTGAATCCGATGATTCCATACTGGTTTGGAGTGTCATTTAAAATATTTGCACAGCAATAGTTTTTATCTTCTTCTAATGCCCGCATCAAGATTTAGGACTGACCATTAAATATCTAGACAGGCTTCAAGAAAGAAATAGAAAGTTTTGAAGAAGAGGAACAAACCATGAATTGGCATGTTTAGACCAGTTATCTCCCCCATTGTGATATAGAATCAATGAAGACAGTGAAAGCTGTTTGCGTTAGAGTTTGTCTAAAGAGGGTCTCTCTTTCAGAGACACTGTGAACCTTATGAATAGTTTTCAATGAAGTACCATTCTCCAGAAAGAGTTGTGTGCAGCTCCGGAAACCTCTTCACTTTAGGCTTCTTGCTACTTGCCATTTATTAAGCTATATCAGGACATTTTGATGCGGTGGATCCTGAGCATGTTGGCCTATTCAACCTCTGATAACTGCACTGAGTTAGAGTTACAGAAAGAGACTGATAGCACATCATCTTTGAAAACCTTGTCTGCTATTAAGGAACACAGACTATTTGATTTGACAAAAAAGGTCTGCAACTACATTGGGTCTATGGACTACTATACCAGTGTGGCACAGTACTAGTGAGATATTTGAAAACAAACTCATAATCTCACTAAATAAATTTCTGGTGTCTTGCTGAGAGAGAAAGCTTCTAAACTGAGTTAAACAGCAGATGGTGATTGTATCTGTTTCAGGGTTGCTACTTCTAGTTTTTTTATTTGCTGATGAACATGTACAACACCCCTTTATAGAGGATGTTAACGATAAGTTATTAAATGCCTCTGAATAAGTCCTTCTTGTTTTGGTTCTGCAACACTTGAAAGAGAAGATAAAAACAGTGCAGTGTATTAACAAAATGTTTCATATACAAGTTGAAACATATAACAGCAGTTATTTTTTAAGTTGTATTCTTTTGTGGCAAACAGACATGAGAGCAGCATTTTCAGATTTAAAAAAAAAAAAAGAATAAAGCAAAAGATAACAGCAAAGTACTCAGAATGCTTATGTTCTTTCTAGTCAGTGTTGCAGTACCGATTTGTGGGCCTTCCTGTCATGCAGAAGTATGTGACTGGCCCAATTTCCAGAGTCTGTGCATCATCCCTAGCCGACGGACACCCGAAGACTGAAGTCCAGACGTCAGGGTATAAGAAGGGCGTCGGTTGGCACCATCTTTAGTTCTTTCTAGTCATGCAGTCTGATGCTTTTCATTGTGTGTAGAATACTCTTGCAGTCCATCAGTTGGCTCACTTTTTCCTGAGTCTGTACAATCTGTCTATAAGATAAGTACCCCATTGTAGATTTTCCTCTTCTAATTGGTGTTGAAAAAGGTTAATAACTGCTTGAAGTGTGGGCAGTAAATCTCACTTAAAGATTTGCACTCTCTTGTTTTTGTTCTGTTTGGTGCTTCAGGACAATGTCTCTATTTATCGTAGTTGTGCTAAATTCTAAGTGAAGACTTTTATACGCAGAACCAAAGTTTTACCATCTGATATGGAGTCCTTGGTTGCATTTCCTTAGGTGTCTTCACAACCCCCCTCCCGTCTTTTGCCAGGATTATTCCTGAAAAACGCTAAGACAGATAATATAATGAAAAAGATTCTGGAAATATCACCGACACTTTGACCCACACCAGTATGACTGACTGCTCAGATGAGGTGCTTTTGCTGGCCCCCTGATCCAGCAAATGCTATGTCCGAACCCTATGGTGCAACCCCTCGGGAGGCCACAGTGGTTTCAGACCTTTCATTCACTTCTTCCGCAACATCAAGGTCAGTCAGGTCTGAGGTCGCTCCAGTGGTTTCATCTTCCGATGTGTGTGCTGTGGGTATCAGGGGAGATGCCTTACCTTCCTCAGCCTTGGAACCCCAGTCCGAGGTCATGATCAGATGACCACGCCATCAGATTATCTTGAGTATATGGATGCCTCAACCTATAAGAACAGTCAGCATACATCTGTTGTCTCCTCAGCCACTCCAGCTCAGGTCAGAGCCCAGGAACTGTTGAAAGTAGCCCAGGTATTCATAGCCTTCATGAAATTCAGGCAACCCAGCCACATTCAACCACTATCCCTGAAGTTTCTCTCACCAAAAGTGTAGGGATGTGACTTTTCATGAAGAATCTGATTCTTCAAGCTCTGAAGATGAGAAGGAGTTGTCCTACTCTGAGCACCACTCACTCCAACCTTATCCTGACTGAGACTTTGATGATACCCACTCTTCTGCTACTCTCATGCCCCAGGACTTCTCTTTCAGAGGTGGCATTCATAAAATGGAGGAGGCTTTCAACTGGGAAAGTAAGCAGTTCTTGCAGGCTGAAACTTGTTATACAGAGCTCCTGAATGTACCAATGTTTTTTGTGTTTCACTGTTGCAGTCATTACATTTGGGTTACCTGCTTCCAGTAGCCCTCATTCGGCCTGATTAACAAAGTCTTGGGTCCTGCCTCGGTTGCTTTCCCTTCTTCCATGACGTCAGGTTGTCAGGGGTATAAAACATGCAGCCGACGCCATTACATCAGTCTTTCTTGCCGTGTGGTGCCCGAAGCATAAGCAGTTCGCAAGTGCCGGTCGGCCGACTCCTGAAATTTTCATTTTTGAGTTTTAGAATCGAAGTCTTCAATTAAAGCTAAGTACCCCATTGGGGAAACTTTTTCTTGCTCCTTACTGATGTCAGTAAAAGTTAATAATTGCATTACTTGTGGAAAGCAAATACCTCATAAAGATTTTTATTCGTACTGTATTCCTTGCCTAGTCCCTGACCACGACGTACCTTGCTGTCGGTTTTGTGCTTTATTACTCAGCGCACTATCCGTCGTCAGTATATTTTCGCCTCTAAATATTTCAGTTCTCGATTTAATTACCCAGAAATGTGGTTGGTTAGCCATCCAACTACTGGGATTCCGAAAAAATGCAAAGATAAAGACAGACAGGCCGCCGAGGTCCAAAACTGCCGACGACGCTTCTCCTAAGCCAGTCGCCAGTACTCACTGAGATGCTTTTGCAGCCCCTGATACCCACTACTTCTGATTTGCAGGCCTCTACTGAGACCCATTCGGAGTCCGGTTTGCCGAGAGATGCTTTAAGTATGGAATCCACGGATGTCTCTACCTTGGATGGGTCCGGAACCACTGTGCAGGCACCGGCTTCTGAGGGTGTATTCAGGCCTACAGACTTGCATATTAAACCGATGCCTCCTTCTTCATTTAGGCCCAAATCATGCCTAAAAAACTGAAGCCCAGGCCGCATGCTCAGGCATCTATGCCTAAAAAACAAATGATAAGAATGGCTGAAGATCTTGTAACTCTAATCAGGGGAAGCCAACCTCCCCCTTCTAAGAGACTAGGACTGAAGTTGTTTATGAATCTTCTGACCAGGATTCTGTTTTTTTCTGATGATCTGGATTTGCCCTTATCTACTTATGAGGATTCTGATGCAGAGGACTCTATTCCCTCTGCTTCCCCTCCAGAGGACTTTTCTTTTGGTGAAACCTTACAAGGAGCATTTCCACTGGGAAAGCCAGGATTTCTCTGATTCAAAAAAGAGGCTCAGGGATTTCTTACTCCTGCCTCAGCATAGGCCTTTAGCTATTTCTCCTGTACTAGACATTGTTGATGATGCTTTTTCAGAATCTAGTTTGGCACCTGATTCTTTGCCTTCTGCTCCCATAAAACCTGACAGATATTGCAGGGTTCCTGATTCTCACAAGTTCCTTTTTAAAAATCCTATTGCGGATCCAGAGACTATTTCACAGGGACCCAAGGGCATTAAGGCTTCTATTGCAAAAAATCCTACCCCTTCTGATAGAGACTCCAGGGCGCTGGATAGATGGGGTGAGAAGGTTTACACTTCTGCAACCTTGGCCATTAGGGCTTTAAACTGCCAGTTTCATATGTTAAATTATCAGCAACATGTTATTAGATTACTTAAACAGAAAATGATATTGATTCCTGACTGTGCGGAAAATAAAGAATTACAGAATTTAATGCATTCTGCTGAACAGGCTGGAAAACATACTTTGCAATGTGGATTTCATTTGTTAGAGGCCTCTTGCAGGGCTGCTGTTACTGCAATCTTTGCCTCATCATGTGGTACATAAACAAGCAGGGGGGTTACACACTCTTTCCCCCTATGCAGACTAGCCATGGCATTGTGGAACACAGTCTTGAGCTACCAAGTGAATCTACAAGCTCATTTCCTGCTAGAAAAATTAAATACACTGGCAGATGGACTAAGCAGAAACTTCATGGACCCACACGAGTGGAAACTGGAACCAAGGATTTTCAACATGTTAAGCAAATGGGGGAGCCCATATATAGACCTGTTTGCCTCCCCCCAGAACCATCAATTGGACAAATTTTGCACAAGGATTCCCCACAAACTAGCTTGGAAAGTGGATGCTGTATCCTTCAGCTGGAAAAACCTATCAGTTTATGCCTTTCCTCCTCTGTCTCTGCTCTCCAAGGTACTACTAAAGATCAAACAGGACAAGCCAAGAACGATTTTAATTGCACCAGACTGGCCACACCAACACTGGTACCCCCCCTCCTGCGCAGTGTGTCACACTTGGCCCCATGGCATCTGTCTCAGACTTCTTCCCTGTTGTCTCGGCAGGAGAACCAGATTTGCACCCTCAGCTGCAAACCCTGAACCTAGCAGCCTGGCTAATTACTTAATCTCTCCTTTACCACCCCTCAGTTAATCAGTGATGGATATCATTTTAGAGGCTAGGAGGCCTAGTACTCGAAAATCTTATGCTGCAAAATGGAAAAGATTTTGTACCTGGAACCAGTCTCAAGGGATGAGCGCATCAGTGCCCAATTTACCTCAGATTCTACGATATTTGACTGAGATGCTTCATAAGGGCTTGTTCTTTTCCTCCATCAAAATTCATGTCTCAGCCATTTCAGCTCATTATAGCACATAGCCTCCCTTCTTCTCTCACCCACTGCTGAAGCAGTTCCTCCCCTCTTCTCTCACCCACTGCTCAAGCAGTTCCTCAGAGGGGCCAAAAATTTAAGGCCACCAAGGAGAGCTCCAACTCCAGCCTGGGATCTTAACTTTGTCATGGAGAAACTCACTCTTCCTCCTTTCGAGCCAGCTGCTACTGCAGATTTAAAACTCCTTTCCTGGAAAACAGCTTTCCTTTTAGCAATCACTTCTGCAAGAAGGGTTTCCGAGTTACAGGCCCTTATGGCAGTGGAGCCTTTCTTCATCTTCCATGTAGACAGGGTGTCCCTCAGAACCAATCCCTCCTTTATGCCCAAGGTTGTATCCAGTGTGGCTCTTAATCAGTCCATTCATTTGCCTACCCTCTTTCCTTACCCACAGAACAAAGGGGAACGGATACTGCACTCCTTAAATGTGCACAGACAACTTAGATTCTACTTGGACAGGACTAAACCTCAAAGGAAATCTTAACAACTGCTGGTGGCATTTGCTGCAGGGACAGAAGGGAAAGCTATTTCAAAACAAACCATTTCAAAATGGATAGGCCAGTGCATTCATTTCTGCTATAAGCACCATGGAAAACCTATCCCACAGGGCATCATACCCCATTCAACCAGGGCTGCATATACCTCTACAGCCTTTCTCGGGGACATCCTAGAAGCTGCTGCCTGGAGTTCTGTACATACTTTCACCAAGCATTATCAGTTGCCAGTTTTCTCTAAATCCAGAGCTGGTTTTGCCACTGCAGTTTTGCAGGGCCTTATAGCTGGTCCTAATTCTATTTAAATTCCTCCTCCCAACCTTAGCTTTGAGAATCTACCCAAATGTAATGACTGCAACAGTGAAACACGAAGAACATAGTACAGTTGTGTACACTTACCATAAATGTAGATGTTCGAGTGTTTTCATTGTTGCAGTCCTGGTTATCCTCCTTCCAGCCCCCTTTTGTCTATACCTCTACTCTCACTTAGTATGCTCAAAAAGCTTTTTGGTGTATTTGCTTTTTTGTTGGAGGTATATCCTTGTATTATACGTTTAATTGCTTCCAATTAGGGGGGCACCTGACATCTGCGGCAAGAAAAACTGATGTAATGGCATCGGCTGCATGTTTTATACCCCTGACGTCATGGAAGAAGGGACAGCAACCGATGCAGGACCCAAGACTTTGTTAATCAGGCCGACTGAGGGTTACTGCAAGCAGATGACCCAAATGTAATGACAGCAACAGTGAATACACTCGAACATCTACGTTTATGGTAAGTGTACACAACTGTACTTTTTCCAGACCACTGGCCATCCCTCCATGTAGTGCTTGATGATGATTTTGAAGACATATCTTTGCATCCTGACTCTCACTCACACCTGTTCCCAGGAAACCTGATCATTTTTACAGAGTGCTTGACTTTAACAAGCGCCTGTATAAGAACCCTAAAGATTGCTCCCTTAGTTGTTTCTACAGAATCCACTAAAGGGGTATCAAAGGATGCAACTAGACACCCTTTACCAAAGACAGGGAAGGTAGACTATTAAGACAGATATGGCAAAAAAAAGCTTATACTTCAGTTACACTCTCTGTGATGGCACTTAATTGGCAGTTTCACATGTTAAAGCATCTAAAGTGCCTACAAGACAAAATCATTTTTAAGGTAGAGATTTTTTCTGATAAAACCTTTGCTAAGGAAATTCAGAAGATTGCAAGAGCAGCCAGACATTCTGTAAAATGTGGGTATGATGCTTCAGATACATCGTGCAGAGCAGCTGCCACAGGTTCAGTCATTTGTAGGCATGCCTGGCTCATTGCACAAACTGTCTCAGATCAGGTGAAGGCCAAACTCCTGGATACTCCAGTAGACATATTTCCTTTTTCGACCTTCAGATGAAAAAGTATTTGTGAAGCTGGACAAAAAAGAACAAATAAAAACAGTGAAGAACTTTTTCCTTTCATCTACACCAAGGTATAACAGAAACTACCCTTCCAAGCCATGGCCTTTCCCCCCTAGATAGAAGAAGAGGAGGCCTCCCCATGCTAAGAGAGCCAGACAATCTTGGAGGTGGCAGCCTGAGCAAACCCAGAGATCAGGAGCTCCAAAGAGCCCACCCATCAGACATCAACTGTGATTGTTTAGCCTCTGACATTTCCACCTCTACCCACCCTCTCCCTTATCCCTCGGGGAGGAAGACCATCCTCTGTTCTGCGGTTCAGCGGACGCTCATCAGCAAAGCCCAGTGGGTCCTCCACATCACAGAAAGGGATTCTTTAAAAATACTTGGGAATAATATTCACAACCCATAGAAACTCTTGTGCCTCTTCTTCCTTGCTTAAAAAAGAGCTACTGTGGAGGGAAACACTATCCTTCAGAATCCAGTTGTGAATTTCTCTCTGTCAGAAATGGACAAGTCCGTCACCACAAACAGTTCAGGCATACCCAGGGAAGCTCACCTAGGGTCCATGAAGGTGCAGGGAATCTGGACACCAGACCGGAGGAAGCTGCATATACACCAAAAAGAGATGTTAGCTTTTTACTTGCCATAAAAGCCTTTCAACACAATTTGGCATCAGGAACTTGACAGAATTGGACAGACAACACTACAGTAATATGGTACATAAACCGTTAGGGGGTATCCTCTCCTATCCCTTGTGCAGTTTCACATTGAAAATGTAGCTGTTACTCCAAGAACAAAAACTAACATTTACAGCATCCAACATTCTGAGGCAGAACCTTACTTTAGCAGACTGTCTAAGCAGTGTTTTACTAGACCCTAATGAATGGATGCTAAAGAGGGATATATTCGTGGGCTTAACTTTGCAGTGGAGAATTCACCCAGTACATCTTTTTGCCTCTCACCAGAAGAAGCAACTTTACAGTTCTGTTCAAGAACCCAACAGGCAGGGACATGGAGAACAAATGTGTTTTCCTTCAAATGGACAAACCTGTTTCTATATCCCCTTCTCTCTTACCATTGATTCCCAGAGTACTGATAAAAGCTAGGTTGGACAGCCTGAAGATGAGCCTCATAACCTCATTCTGGCTAAGACAACACTGGTTCTCCTTCCTTGTGATCTGCTATGAATAGAGATTGTCAACACTTCCACATAAAATAGATGATCTTAGCTAGGCAAGGCCTCTGTATTCCATCTTCACCTCGCCACACTCAGTCTGTCAGCCTGGATGATTGACTTTTGTTGCCTAAAAAATCTAAACTGTTGAGACTTCAAAGATGGCTGCACATTGAGTAACAGCTTAACTCTATCTCTCTCAGTGTGAAAACATAAACTCAACCGAGAAGGCCAGCAGACTTTTTTGTTTATGGATAAATGTCAGTAACTGGCTAGTAAGTGTACTGCCCGGATGCCAGGAAAAAAGAAATACAGAGCACCTGTAAAAAATCAGCTACAAAAAGTGAGGAATAAACACTGACCGGGGAAAGTTCTGCAGCTCTTCAACAAAAAGCAGTGCAGCCTCCAAACATGACATCTAGTAACCTACAGAAAGATATAAGACAGCTGCATATAGACCTCCTTAAAATAAGTGAAACACTGATGGAATATATCAACGCAAACAACAAAAGGTTGGAAAAATGGAAGAAGCTTTAAACAGATATTCAGAGGAAGTGATACAGCTGCAAAAATCAGAGGTTGAAATGAAGAAAAGGCTGGTTGAATATGAGACTACTCAGGAGGAGATGTTTCAAAAAAGAATAGAAATAGAGGTCAGAGCATGTAGGGCAAACCTGAGATTTTCAGCTATATTGAAAGGGCACATCATGTGTATGCTCCAAACCTGGCTCTAAGAATGCAACCTGGACCTTTAATAGTATATATGCAGTCCTACCAACAGAAGGAGTTGATTGTGACAAAACTGTGGCAGAATCACAAAATAGTAAAAGTGGAAGACAGCAGTGTTTCTGGAGAATGGTTACTCATTGTACACCAGGCAGAAGAGGAGTAAATTAATTCCACTCTTCAGAGACTGTTGAGACACAGGTGCGAGATTCAAACTGCTCTACCTAGCAGTCTTCAAGTTATTCTTCCCTGGAGGGGAAAAATCATTTTTTGATGAAGAACATGCTAAGGAGGAAATACAGAAGTTTGTCCATCAAAAGCTAAAAAAAAAAAAAAAAAAAAAAAAGTTGTGAAACAGGAGGAGCTTCTGCTTCTTGTTCTCCTTGTAATAAAGACCACAAGGGGACTGTGCCTGTGAAACCCTTTCAGAATTTTCCACGGAAAATGTTAGAAAGAAGGGAGCATGAGAGTTAACTAGAAGAATTGAGAATATGTTGAAAATGAAGCAGAGAAGTATTTTGGAGATAAACAGTGAGAAAACCAGTAACTTAACATGGGATTGCAATGCAGTAATTATATTTGTGAAGTATGACAGAACAAGAAAATCTGGAAATTTTGGACTTTTTCAGAATTTGTTGGACTTGTGGGGGACTCTAAAACATATGTCTTACTTCACATCTTTAATGTCCACAGAAGTGCTTTGGGGAGGGGAAGAGGAGGGAGAAAGTTAACCATAAGTAAAGATATTTTTCTTAAGTAATACCATTTTTGTGGTATGTGGTTTTCTTTACATGCTATAAAGTTTTTTTCAGTTATTTTTAAATGTAATGGTGATTGTCAACAGGTGCTGCTGTTCTTTTTTTTTTACCTTTTCTTTCTCCCTTTCTCTCTCTCTTCTTGTTCACTGTTTAAAATGTAGGCACTGTAATATGCAAACAGACATGCATCTGGAGCATTTCTCCCCAGGCCTCCGCTGAAAACAGGCTCTGTGTGACCTAGTCGGACTTTCCCGGTCAACAAATGATAAATAAATAAATAAATATTAAAAAAAGAGGAAACAAAAGCCTGGTTAAAATGCATGATAAAAGAAACAATATGCTTTTTCTCGTTCTTGCATGGGTAATGACTGGATTAAAGACCTTAGATTGATTTAATAATAAGTTTTAAGAGAGGGCAAGTAAATGAAAAATAACTTTGAATATTATGAGGCTTTTTTTCTAACAAATACATGTTTGCTTAGTAACACTTCTGCAGCTGGCCTTAATGTTTCCATGGAAACAATCTGATAAAGAGAAATTGGCTCCTTGGCTCCCTGGTCCTCATGTCTCCATAGAGACAATTTGATAAAGAGAAACTGGCTACAGTCTGATTGAAAGTGATTGGCTGAGGAAAAAAAGAGAAACTAGGTAGGAGATAATGTTCTCTGAAAGCATTCAGTGTTTTTTTCCCAAGGTAGATAATGTTCTCTAAAAGCATTCAGGGTCTTTCCCAAGGTAGTTAATGCTCTCTGAAAATAGAGCTATAAAGATAAGATAAAGCCAGTCAGCAGTTAGTAGAAGCAGAGGCTGCACCATGCATCTTAGCATGGATATCCTTTCTTTTAGGTAAATTCAAGTTTGAGTGTGGCTGTCAGTTTGGAACTTTTGTTTCTATTAGGAGGGTAAAACTTCAGTATTTGAAGGTGTACATAGTTTTGTGTAAGTTAAGGTTTTAGTGGGGTATTGGGGGTGTGTTTGTTTTTTGTTTGATAGCTTTTCAGTAAAACAAGAAGTTTTATAAGATGTGACACAGGCTCAAATGGATTTGACAAGAAACAGCTATATAAAAGTTCAACCTGCCAAACAGTGTATCCATGTAACACAAAAGATGGAACTAGACATTTAACACGAAAGTTGTTGTACATAAAAGGTGGGAATAATGTTTTAATACAGTGATCCTTTCTTTAAGGTCTTTAAATGTAAATGCCTTGCAGATAAATACAAACAAGAATGAGTATTGAACTATATTAAAAAATGTACAATGCAAATAGCTATGTTATAGAAGTCACACTTGGAAGAACTAAACATCTGAATTTGATAAAGAAAAGTTTTCAGCATGATTATTCAGTGAAATACCTGGGACAGTGGAAAAGAGGAGTACTTTTATTAATTGCAAGAGGAGCTGCAATAGTGATAGAAGAAGATAAAAAAAGATAATAATAGCAGATTTGTAGTGCTAAGTAGCTACTGGCAAGGGAGAAGGATTACACTGGCATGTATTTACATTCCACCTAAAATTACTATAATGGAGCTTAAGAAAATTCTGGGAGAACTAATCAGATGTCCTTCTATTGTCATGTTGCAGTATTCGTAACCTTAGGGAGTTGCTGCTTGCAGCACCAGACATCCAGCTAGTATACCAAAGTCTTTCAATCAGGGGTACGTGTGACATAGAACACAGAGGCTACAAACTGACATTAGCTATAACTGTGACGTCTACATGTACCCAACTCAGAATTTTTCTGCTACAGTGAGAATCAGATGTCCGTCAGTTCAGAATTATGACATTCGCTTGACATCGTCCATCTGGTTTCAGTGATCATCCTCCAGCTGTCCACTCAGAGATAAGTATTGTTGTGGGAATTTCTTTGCTTATTTGCTTTTTGTCAGACATGCATGTCTTCTACTAAGGGAAAGTGTGCTTGTGGTAGCAAATCCCTTATAAGGACACACACGAGCAGCGTTTATTTTTGCTGGGGGGAGGTTCATGATTACAAGGCCTGTAAGATCTGTCAGTCCTTTGTTCTGAAAACCCTAAGAAGCCATTTGGTGGCTTTAAAACTTTTAGAAAACCAGCACCTCTGACGTTTGGCGTCAGGAATCAAAAGTGGAGCAGGCCCTTTTGATGAGGGCAAGAAAGTTAGGCCTGATGCCTTGGCTGCACCTCAGTCGTCTGGTGTTATACGTGATGCGAATATCAGCCCAGGATCGCTCCAGACGTGAGGTACTGTGCAGCAACCAGGAACTGAATCGGAAGCCGGCACTGAAAGTACCCAGAGTATGTCCGGTGAGGTTTTGCAACATTTAGAACCCTGATGGTGAGGGGGGAACCAATGCTCATTGTTTCGGAGGGCCCTGCTTCTACTACAGTCTTGGCAGCCACTACAACTCCCTCCTTTCCTTTAAAAAAAGAAACAGAACCAGAAGCACACTACAAAAGACCCTACTCCTCCCCAGGAGACTTTTTCCCAGACTCTGTTCAAGGCTTTTCAGGCTCTCCAGACCCAGATCCCACAGGCAGACCTACCTGTTGCCCCTCAGGAACTCTCTGAGGAGGAGTCTTCCTCTTCAGATGATTCCTTAACTTATTGCTTTCAGTTGGATATACCCAAAGACTTTGTTACCCCAGAAGAAGAAGAATCTCTCACCCCTGATTCCCTTGGAGAAGATTTTTCCTTTGCAGATACTATTTCCCTGCTCAGAAAACATTTCAAATGGGAACTATCAGATGTCTCTGAGAGAAAAAAGAGATACTTTGAGCTCTTGCAGATGGAGGAGCACTCAACATCTGCAGTTCCCCCCTTTCTTCCTGCATTTCAGGATGTTTTCTCTACTGCATTACAAATCCCAAAGTCACAGCCTTCTGTTTCTAAGAGGCCAGACAGATTTTATAAAGTGTCTGCTCAGGAGCAGTACCTTTTAAAAATCCTCTAGAAGATCCTGCAGTGATTGCAGTATCACCAGATACGTCCTCCAGGCAACGTCCTTCTTCCCTACATATAAAGACAGTAAATATATGGACAGGTTGGGGAAGAACGTTTATACTTCTTCCACTTTGGCCATTAGGGCTATTAATTATCCGACACATATAGCAAAGTTTGCCTGAGATTCCCTGACCAAGGCCTGTAATCTTCTGTCAGAGGTTCCAGAATCTCCTGTTAAGACTCAAGTAAGTACCCTTCTGTCCACGGTCTCTCAAGTGACCAGACACTCCATCAAGTGCAGCTATTATGCTGTAGAAGCTTCTTTTAAGTCAGCTGCTTTTGGTTCTGTGTTAAGGAGATTTTTATGGCTGAGACTTCAGCCCTTACCTTTGGATGCTCAAGCTAAGTTGCTAGAGGCACCTTTGGACAACAAAGCCATATTTGGAGCTTCCTCTGCAGAGCTACTGAAGTCCTCTACAGGAAAAAGGTAAAGACTTTTAAACCTTCTACTCGTCTCACCTGTTCCCAGATTTCAAAGAAATTACCCTCAAAAACCTAGCTTTGTCAAGAGACAGTCCTCTCACCCCTCTGCTACACAGTCTAGGGGACACAGACATACCAGAAAACAATCTGCTCCGAGGTCTTCAACCACCTCCACTCCATCTTTCTTTCAGAGGCAGCCAGACACGGGCAGAGCTCCTCCACTGTGACTCTCCTCCCTTATCCACCTCCACTCCCTAGCCCTACATCTTACACTGTCCCTACCCTCTTGGAAGAAAATCATCTCAGACAAGTGGGTGCTTTCCATCATCGATAGTGGATACGTTATGACCTGGTGGGCTAACCCCTCCCTTACAGGGGATACCACAACCCCCTCAAAATCAGCTCCCACTGCTCCTACCTATCCTCAGCCAACTTCTATCTCAGGGTACTATAGAACCAGTACCAGAGGATCAGTTAGCCAAGGGATTTTATTCAAGGATGTTTCTGGTCCCAAGAAAAGATGGTCCTTGGGATACCCATCTTCCACTTATCCCACCTTAATCTCTTCCTGAAAGTGCCTACTTTCAAAATGCTAATTTTATAGCACCTCCTTCCCCTCATACCTCAGCAAGCCTTCATGATCTCTCTGGATCTGAAGGATGCTTAGCTACATATCCCCATCTTTCCCTCTTACCGAAGATATTTACATTTCTCTGTGGGTTCTTCTCATTTTCAGTTTTCTGCCTTACCCTTTGGCCTCTCCACAGCACCAAGAGTCTTCACAAAGTGCCTAACCCCAGCCATTGCACACTGCAGACTGCAGGGCATGCAAATTTATCCTTACTTGGATGACCTTCTTATCCACTCATCCTCTCCTAACACGTGGACACGGTGTGCAGGTTCCTATAGAGTCTAGGCTTCACACTAAATGCCCTAAAGTCTCAAATGACTCCGTCTCAAGACCTTGTCTTCCCAGGTACAGGATCAGGAAATACTTGATGTCAGTCTTTCTCCCTCCACAGAAAATAGAGATGTGAATTTGTTCAATCTCGCCGTTTATTCTTACACATGGGTACGGAGCTGAACCATTGGCTTAGAGTCGGCCGCTTTACTAGCTAAAGATTTCAGAGTAGCTCGAGGCCAGGCCCCTATCCCATTATGCTCTCTGTCCAACCCCAGATCTAGTTTGCCAGTGCAACTTATCGCAAGGTCTTTGGAGAGCTCGGGCCAGTCTATTTACTTTATTGGTTTTTTGACAATTTTTCTGCTTATAACTCTTTAGATAACTAAAGTATATTCTAGTTTTATAACTTTGGGGTGAGTTAGCCTCTTGAATTCTTTATTTTAAGTGACTAGAGTCATTTTCTTGTTTACAGAGCGGTTGCTCTTGGGCCTCGGCCGTTCCTTACCACCGCCTCCAGGCATCAACTAATTCTGTCCAGGGATCACATGCTCAATCTCTGCTCTCATTTAGGCATCACTATCAATTTTGAAAAGTCTGCATTGTCGCCATTGCAGCGTATCTCCTCTATCAGAGCAGAACTAGACACTACCACCGCCACAGTAAGATTCCCCTGGACAGAATAGCCACTGCCACTCTCCGAAACCAGGTCTTGGACATTCTGCAGAGAAGAAAGGTACCAGCCCATCAAGTACTGAAACTTCTAGGTATTATGGCAGCTACGCTCATAGTAGTTCCTCTGGGACGTATGCACATGAGGATTCTTCAGTGGTTACTGTTCACCCAGTGGTCATACCAACAACTTCCCATGTCATTCTTAATCATGATTATGGACTCTTGCAAGAAGGATCTTCACTGGTGGTTGACCAGCCAACAAGTTACAGTGGGACGACCATTTGTTCTCCCCCCGCCATCGGCCACGGTGACCACGGACGCTTGTCTGATGGGAGGGGCTTTTTCAGGGAAGAACAGCCCAAGGCACCTGGTCCGAGACAGTGTCACAGTTGCGCATCAATGTTCTGGAGCTGAGAGTCGTGGTTTTGGCGTTGCAGCACTTCCACGACTCTCTGCCTCTAGGGACGATTGAGATACAGACGGACATGTCAGTAGTCTGGTACATCAACAAGCAAGGGGGAACCAAGTCTTACCCCCTGTGTCGAGAGGCCTTCAGAATTTGGCAGTGGGCTGTGTCCACCGGGCGCTTTCTGATAGCAACGCATATCCCAGGGAAATCCAGCATGATAGCGGACAAATTGAGCAGAGCCATTCTGCTACCACACGAGTGGTCTCTCAAAAACGAAGTTGCGGAGAAGATTTTCCACAGATGGGGCCAGCCTTGCTGCGACCTATTTACATCCCCAGTGAATGCCAAATGCAGAAGCTACTTTGCCCTGAATCCCCTACCAGGGGACAACCCAAGCAACTCGCTCATACACGGTTGACCCCTGGGAGTCCTGTATGCCTTTCCACCTATACCCCTGATTCCGAAATTCTTGCAGAAAGCCAAAACCCTGGGAAGGACTGTAATTTTAATAGCCCCTTTTTGGCCTTGTCAGATTTGGTTCCCCTTTCTCCGACTCTATCAACTGGAGGAACCTTGGATTCTGGACCCAGTTCCAGACCTACTGACACATTCGTCAGGGGCCCTCCATCCCGCCCTTCGTTCCCTTGGCTGCTCTGATTCCCTATCTAGCCAGGTCACACACTTTTTCTTCTGAGGTACAGCACATTTTTGTATTTTTGCATAAGACTTCTACCAGACAGTTGACGTGAAGACCACAGACGAAGAATCCACTTAAAACACCAGTTTATTGTACCTCTAGCGCTTCAGCAACCACCTTCAAGGAGTATAAAACATTGAACAACATAAAGTTGGTACTTATAAGTATGGAAGTAAGGGGAATAAGTTAGATGTTAGAAATCAAGAGAAAAGACTAGTTTATTTTGTCTCTACATACAGTGTTTTCAGTGATGTTTTAATAGATATTGTTAAACACTACTGGAATTTTTTGTTTAGATCAAGGGACCTAAAAAATGTATTGTCCTAGGTCTTTAGGTATTTCAATTCGTAGAGGTAGGAATTTAAAAGATATCTTGGTACACAATAGATTTAAATATCCCACTGAGACACTGCAGTATAGGACCATGCAGAGACTAGGAACTTTACCCTGTGGTCATTACAATGTTTGTCATTATATTCTTCCAACTTTTAAGTATATAAATGGCCATGTATTTGAGGCTAAAAATACATATAGCTGTAACACTGAAGGTATTATTTATGCGTTGAAATGTCCTTGTAACCTTGTATATATAGGAGAAAGTAAAAGGAAGTTTAAAACTAGACTGCAGGAGCATGTCAGGAATATTATAAATAATAAAGAAGATAGCCCTGTTGCCAAACATTTTATGCTGGTTCACAGTTCTAATCCAAATGGGCTACAAGCCACTATCTTAGAACATATTATGAAGGATGTATTTTCTGATGATTTGTATAAAAAGAAGTTGTTATATAAAGAAAGTATTTTCATTTTGAAATATGACACTTTATTTCCTCAGGGTCTGAATGTGGACTGTAACTGGAGGCTTCTTATCTGATGAGAAAGCAGTATTAAGTATTTTTTAATGTTTATTGATTAATTGGTTTAGGCTAATTGTTTAATTGTTAGCTGTATTAGGGTATATAAACTGTGTAAGTTATGTGATGTTTTATACTCCTTGAAGGCGGTTGCCGAAGCGCTAGAGGTACAATAAACTGGTGTTTTAAGTGGACTGTTCATCTGTGGTCTTCAGTTTTATCTTTCTTTTTGGTTCGTTTAGTGTTCTACCAGAAAGTTGCATGCTAGTAAATGGAAGCGATTTGCTTTTTGGGCCTCTCAAAATAACATTGATCCCTATGTTGCCCCAATTGCTATTATCCTGGAATTCCTGTCTAATGTTTTTAGAGCTCAGTTGGCTGTCATCTCGAATTTTCACCTCGGAGCTGAAGGTTCTAATTTTATGTCTCACATTATGCAGGGCCTTCCTTAAGGGCACCATTCATCTTAGGCCGCCTGTTAGACAACCCTTTACTCCCTGGTATCTATAATTTGTGCTGTCATGTGTTATTCTTCCCTACTTTGAGCCTGCATCTTCCTGTCAGTTGAAGTTTCTTTCTTGGAAGATGATTTTCTTGGTGGCCATTACTTCAGCACGCAAGGTATCTGGAGCTTCATGTCCTTTCTATCAAGATGCAGGCAAACCGAGTGAAAAACAACTCCAGTAAAAACCAGCGAAGCAGTATAGCCATGGGGTATTCCAACGCAGTTTAAAAGAAAACACAGTTTATTGCCACAAACTAGAAAAATAAAGACATAAACGTATTCAGCACTTCGTTTTCATTTCACTTACTTCATCAGATGTGGGCGTACATCAAACCAACTCAATAAATAATGTGTAATGATGACATCATAAACCAGTTATCCAATAATTAATTTAAAACCATAGTGTTTAAAATTGTAACATAAATATTGAAATAGCATAAATATTGCATCCAAAATATAATATTGTAAACCATAGGTTGGAATGTGTGTGGAATTACTATACTTTAGATAAAAATTAAAAACTTAAATAATTAAAAAAAATTGCTTTGTATATATCATGTTAAATATATATATATATATATATATATATATATATATATATATAATATATAAAACAACACAGTAGAATGTAACATTCTCATGTTTCAGTGACAAGTGGATTAAAAAAATGAATTTCTACAGCTTAGCTGCCTTTAATTTTAAAAGTGGAGCCAGTGACACATATTCATTTAACCCTGGCTTTTTATTGGCTTCAAGAGTAACTTGCCACCACAGTTCTCTATATTCAATAGATTCCTCCCACATGCCCCGTCTTTTATCCTTGTTGATTTTTTCAGTTACATAAAACCTAAAAATTGCATGTTTACATTCCAGGGTGTGTTTATACAAAGCATTATTGTCTTTTCTAGTCTGTATGTCGTATGTGTGCTTATAAAGTCTCTTCTTAAGCTTTTGTTCAGTTTTCCCTCCATAGAATGCCTGGCACACTTGGCATAAAGCTAGGTAAACCAAACCACTGGTTTCACAGTTGTGATAATTTTTACTCTTTAAGATTTTGTTTCTACTTGCCTGAAAAATACTGTCTTTATTTATTACAAAGTCACACTGCGAACATCTACCACACTTGAATGTTCCACATCTCCTGTTGTTGTTGCCTTCCTTGACATAATTATTTATTTGTAAATAATCTTTCAAATTTCTTCCATTACTATAAACCACTTTTACATTTTCCGTACTAATCATTATTTCCAAATTAGTAAGGGCAAAGAATTTATTCCTTTCCTTGTAAAAAATATTCTTACTGTGGTGGTGGTGCTGCGGTAGCATTGTCGCCTCACAACAAGACGTTATCCTGTTCGATTCTCAGCTAGAGCGTCTTCTGTGTGGAGGCATACGTGAATGGGGCGTGCCTTCGTTGAAGGATGTGCATCAGGGCTGGTAACCCGGTGCATAAAAATCCACTAGCAATCATTAGTGGACCGGAGTTCCGCTGTGCTGACCCCTAACCGGGAAAAAGCCGAAAGACACAAACAAACATACTAGAGCCACCATTATATTCAAGTACTAGAGCCTTATTGAAACTTTCTGACTTGTGACTGTCTTTCTATCAAACCCCCGTATTTGGTGTTCCACCCAGACTGTCTATCACTGAGGACTAATCCTTCATTCCTGCCAAAAGTATGTTCTGAGACCAATCTGAACCAAACTATTGAACTTCCAACCTTTTTCAGTAATCATTTGGAATACATGTTGCATAAACTTGATGTCCACAGGCAACTGAGATTCTATTTGGATAGAACTAAGGAATTAAGAAGATCTGACCAACTCTTTGTATCTTATGCTGATGCTAAGAAAGGATTACCAGTTTCTAAAGTTACCCTTTCCAAATGGTTAACTGACTGCATTAAATTTATCTACTCTTCAGTAAGCCAAACGTTAGAGCATGGTGTGAAAGCACATTCAACTAGAGCTGTCTCCACTTCTTCGGCTTATACGGCTTGTTCACCTTTGGACAATATATGTGCAGCTGCCACTTGGTCTAAGCCTCATACCTTTATCACTCATTACAAAGTGGACAGGGTCTCCAGGGACAGGGCTTCCTTTGGTTCCACTGTCCTCAGGAATATGCTCCCTTGAGCCACCCAGGATTAGGGTGCTTGGGGCACTACCCATGTGTAAGAATAAACTGCGAGATTGAACAACTTCACATAAAGAAGTTATGTACTTACCATAACGTTCCATGTGAGTTGTTCATCTTGCCTTTATTCCTACATTCCCGCCCACCTTTCCCCTACAGGGTCTCAAAGAGCGAGTAGACTTGGGGTCTGGTAGTCTTGCTCTGGGACTTCTTACTCCGGCTGGAGTATTTAGTGAGTGATACTTGTTCATGCTGAGTTCAGCAAACTAGATCTGATGTAGGACATAGAGCATCATGGGATAGGGGCCTGGCCTCAAGCTACTCTGAGATCTTTAGCTAGTAAAGCGGCCAACTCGGAGCCAATGGCTTGGCTCTGTACCCATGTGTAAGAATAAAGGCGCAATGAACAACTCACATGGAACGTTATGGTAAGTACATAACTTCTGTTTTCTTTTTCAGTTCTTCCACTACCTGCTACTTGTATCCATCACAGCAAGGGAATTTATCAGGATACTAGGATACATAGCTTCCTTGATTCCCATGATCCCTCTTGCCAAAATGCACATGAGGAAGTTTCAGTGGGTCTTAACTCTTGAAGCCAACATTCTCATCGCTTGGAAACAAACCTACCCCCTTCTTCCATGCTTAAAGAGGGAGCTCTCATGGTGGATTGCCACCATTTCCCTGATTCAAGGAGTACCACTGCAGATGTTCTTCATGTTTCATTGTTGCAGTCATTACATTTGGGTAATCCTGCTGACAGGTTGCCCTCAGTCAGCCTGAATTCCAAAGTCTTGGGTCTTGCAACGGCTTCTGTCACCCCCTCCCTGACATCAGGTCGTCAGGGGTATAAAAGATGCGGCCGACGCCATTTTCTTTAGTCTTTCTTGCCGTGGTGCCCAAAGCTTCGCAAGTGCCGGTCGGCCGACTCCTGAGATTTTTGTGTTCGAGTTTCAGATCCGAAGTCTTCAATAAAGCTAAGTACCCTGTTGGGGAAAATTTTTTCTTGCTCCAGACCAATGTCAGAAAAGTAAATAATTGTATTTCTTGTGGAAAGCAAATACCTCATAAGGACTTTCATTCTTACTGCATTCCTTGCTTAGGCCCTGATCACAACGTTTCTGGTTGTCGGATTTGTGCTAGATTTAACCAACGCACTATTAAGCGTCAGTATGATTTTGCTTTAAACTATTTTGGACGCCGGTTTAATTATCCAGATATGTCGTTGGATAGCCATCAGACTACTGGAGTTCACAAAAAACGCAAAGAAAAGGAGAGAGATAGACAACCGAGGCCCAAAACCGACGACGAAGCTTCTCCTAAGCCAGTCACTGGTTCGCCGGTTCTCAGTGAGGCACTTTCGCAGCCCCTGACGCCCGCTCCCACGTGGAGTCGGCCATGCTGCTGGAAACTCAAGGTATTGGATCCTCGGATACTATTCCTTCAGATGGGTCCGAAGCCGCTGAGCTGGCACCAGCTTCTGAGGGTGTATTCAGACCTAAACATCTTTACATTAAACCTACCTCAGCTTCAAAGGCAAAGACTAAAGTACCTTCTAAAGCAAAGAAACAAACTCAAGAGCCACGTGGACAGGCCTCTATGCCCAAAAAACATATGCTCAAAATAGCCGAAGACTTAAATACCTTGATCAGGGGTTCCCATCCCCCTCCTGATAAGAGGCCTAGGCAAGAGACTGACTATGAATCTTCAGATCAGGTTTCTATTTCTTCTGATTCCTCTTCTGATCAGGAATTTTCTCTCCCCCCCCTATGAGGATTCTGATGCTGAAGAAATCTATACCTTCAGCTTCTCCTCCAGAGGACTATTCTTTTGGGGAAACCTTGCATACCATGAGGGTGCATTTCCACTGGGAGAGCCAATATTTTTCAAAATTTAAATAGAGGCTCAGGGATTTCCTTTTACTACCTCAACACAGGCCACTAGCCATTCCACCTGTGTTAGATATTGTAGATGATGTGTTTTCGGAGTCTAGTCTTACCCCTGTCTCCTTACCTCCAGCTTCTGTTAAGCCTGACAGATATTACAGGGTTCCTGACTCTCATAAACTCCTTTTTAAAAACCCTGCTGCAGACCCAGAAACTATTTCACAGGGTCCCAAAGGAGTTAAGGCTTTCGCTGCAAAAAACCCTACCCCATCTGACAGAGATTCTAGGGCACTGGATAGATGGGGGAAAAAAGTTTACACATCTGCTACGTTGGCTATAAGGGCCTTAAACTGTCAGTTTCATATGCTCAAATATCAGCAACATGTCATGGCATTGCTTAAACAGAAAATGTTATTAAACCCTGAATGTGCAGAAAACAAGGAAATGCAGGATTTATTGCATGCAGCTGAACAAGTTGGAAAGCATACTTTGCAATGTGGTTTTGATTCTTTGGAGGCCTCCTGCAGGGCCACAGTTACGGGATCTGTAATTAGGAGGCATGCTTGGTTAAAGGAACAAAATCTGCCTGATCGTGTCAAAGTTAAATTATTAGATGCACCTTTACAGCATGATACTTTGTTTGGTGTTAAGGCAGAGGAGGTGTTAAAGAAAATGGAGGACAAAGCTAAATCTGTGAAAACTGTCAAAGATTTTCTACAAGTACAGCCACCTAGGTTTATTAGACACTGGCCTACAAAGAACTGGTCTTTTCCTGTGTCAGACAGACCTCAAAGGGGCAGATCCAGACGCCCTAGAGGCAGATCTCAGGCGCGCAAGGTTCCTAGAGGTCAAAGCAATGGGGCGCTTCTACCTCCAAAGTTGGAGAAGACAAATCACAACCATACAGGAAACAGTCCCAATGACTTCCCCCTGCCTGCACCAAGCACTTACTCCTGGCAGAACCATTAGGGGGAAAATTAGCACTTTTTTCTCAAAATTGGCACATTTATAACCCAAGACAAATGGGTTCTAAATATCATGTCACAAGCGTACAAGTTCCAGTTCCATACCCTGCCAAAGGCAAACGGCTGGCCAGATCTGCCAAAAAATCAGTGGGCAGAGGCACAAAAACAAGTCTCATCCCTCATGGACATGGTGGCCATTCAACAAGTACCAGAGCAAGAGCAGGGACAAGGCTTTTACTCAAGACTGTTCTTGGTACCCAGAAAGGACAAGGCCTGGAGACCAATACTGGACCTATCAATTCTGAACACTTTCCTGGCTGTACCAAAATTCAAGATGATGACTTTGCAGCAGCTTCTACCCATGCTGGGCAAGAACGCTTGGCTGGTGACTCTAGACCTAAAAGAGGCATACCTGCATGTCCCATTCAGACAATTATGCAGAAGATACCTCAGATTCAAGGCTGGCTCAATGCATTACCAATTCTCTGCACTGCCCTTTGGCTTATCTACTGCACCCAGAGTCTTTACAAAGTGCCTGGCACCAGTAATTGCATTCTGTAGACAAAGAGGAATACAAATATATCCTTACTTAGACGACTGTCTAATTCAAGCAGAGAACAAGGACATTCTTCTACAGCATCTGGCATTTGTGAAAAGACTTCTAGCATGCCTAGGGTACACAGTCAACGAAAAGAAATCAAAACTAGTACCCTCTCAAGAGATAATATTCCTGGGTGCAAGTTTAAATACAGCTGCCCAGATGGCTTAACTTATCTCACACCAGACAAACAAAGGCAACTGACTACCTATTTCAAAATGTTGGCAACAAAGGAGAAGTTATCTGTAAGAAAAATTCTGCAGGCTTTGGGCTTCATGGCATCCTGCATCCTACTAATTCCATATGCAAGACTGCATATGAGGAAACTTCAGTGGTACCTAAAAAGTGTTTGGACTCATCATTGCCACAGCCTGGAAACAATGATTACTCTCATTCCCTGCCTACAACAGGAGTTTCGATGGTGGGCAAAGGCTTGTCACCAAAACAAGGGACAGCCATTCACATTACCCCCGACCAGGCAGACACGAACAACGGCTGCATCAGACTATGCCTGGGGGGCCCACATGGCAGGAAGATGCATTCAGGGCACATGGTCCTCAACCCAAATGCATCTACATATCAATCAAAAAGAGATGCTAGCTGTTCAGAATGCCCTGACAGCCCTCAAGGACCTACTTTATCCGGGACAACTACTGATAAAGACAGACAACACCACGGTCATGTGGTACATAAACAAGAAGGGGGCACACATTCTTACCCCCTTTGCAGACTAGCCATGACTTTGTGGGACACAGCATTAACTTACCAGGTACATCTGTAGGCACAATTCCTGCCAGAAGGGAAAATACTCTGGCAGACGAACTAACCAGAAACCTCATGGATCCCCATGAGTGGCAGCTGGATCCACAAGTCTTCAGCATAACAACAAGGAAATGGGGATGCCCGGACATAGATTTATTTGCCTCCCCTCACAACTACCAGATAAAAAGATTCTGCACAAGGACTTATCACAGACAAGCATGGAAAGTGGACGCCCTATCTTTCAGCTGGAAAAACCTATCCGTATATGCCTATCCCCCACTGCCTCTCCTCCCCAAAGTACTCCTAAAGGTCAGACAGGAGAAGCCAAAAATGATACTGATTGCCCCAGACTGGCCCCGCCAGTACTGGTTTCCAATCCTAAAGAACTTTTCTCAATGCCCAGCCTGGACCTTACCTCATCTACTGTCCCAGCAAAACAATCAGATCCTGCACAGCCAATTCAGGACTTTAAACCTGGCAGCATGGTGGATAATGTAGTCATGCATAGTCATGCAAAACACACCTCTCAGTAAAGCTGTGATGGATGTCATTTTGGAGTCCAGAAGGCCTAGTACTAGAAAATCTTAAGCTGGAAATGGAAGAGATTCTGTGCTTGGAACCGGGCAGAAGGAACTGATACAGCTGTTCCAAATATTCATCAGATTTTGCAGTACTTAACTGAGATGCTGGACAAAGGCCTATTATTTTCATCTATTAAAATTCATGCCTCTGCCATTTCGGCTAATTACAATACAGAGTCACCAGTCTTTTCTCACCCCTTATTAAAACAATACCTCAGAGGAGCCAAAAATGTAAGGCCTCCAAGGAGATCACCAATACCTGCATGGGACCTCAACTATAGGTTCATAGGTTCATACTAGGCTATCTGCCCTAGGGCATTTATAAGCCTAGCCAGAATGTGTTTGGCTTTCGCCACCCATTTTAAATTTATTTTGCTATGCCCTTTTTCGAGGTTAGTATACTGTGCCTCTGTCTAACAGTGACACAGAAGTGATACCCGGGGTAAACCTACGATCTCCCATCCACTCATCAAGATTCCTCTTGAAGAGAGTCAGTGAGGGACTCTGCCTAACCTGGACTGGGATTTTATTCCAGAGTGAAGGGAGCCTCTGGGTTATGAATCTGTCCCTCCAGCATGTCCTATTTATTTCAGTGCTGAGGTTCAAGTCTCGGCGCATAGCTCGATGAGATTTGGATTTTCTGAGGTGCAGCATGTCCATTAATTCCGGGTTGGACATGGCTTTATCGTCAGGCACAGATCGCCTCTGAACAGGCAGTATGCCACGGAGTAGAGCTGGAGTTTCTTTAACCGGGCAGCATATGGCATCTGTTTGAGCCCTTTGATCCTCTTGGTGAGGTACTTTTGGGGTGTTTCCAGTTGCTGCAGGTGTCTGGTAAGGTACATCCCAAAGGGGCATTGTACTCAATTATGGGCCTGATGAGGGATGAGTAAAGAGGCACGATGACCTCCCTGATCTAGATGTGAATCCCTTCATGATTAGGTGGGCTATATAAAATGTTTTTCTAACCACTTTGGCCACGTGGTTGTCAAATGAGAGATTGCTATCAACTTGAGTCCCCAGGTCCCTAATTACTTCTTCTGTACTTAATGGATTACCACCTATGTGGTAATTTTGGGCACTGTTTTTGCCAAAGGGATGACTATACACTTTTGGCATTTAGCTTGAGGCCATGGCTCTGGCACCAGTTGTCTGTTTCTATAAGGCCCTTTTGGAGGATGCTTGTGTCGGCTGGAGAGTCGATTATGGCACCCAGTTTGCAGTCATCTGCGAACTTGGTCAGCCACAGTCCTTCCGTGTTGGCCTGTACCTCCGAAATATATACTGAACAAGAGGTCCCAGGACTGAGCCTTGTGGGACACCACTTGTAACTGGTTTGGAGTCTGACATGGCTCCAGCAATTCTAACCATGTGGGTTCTGTCCTTGAGCCAGTTTGCAATCCATCTAGTGACATAGGGGTTTATATTTAAGCTGGTGAGCTTATCTATAATGCCCGAGTGGGGTATTGTATCGAAGGCTTTTCCGAGGTCCAGGTAGGCTGTGTGGGCCACCTTCCCCTCGTCAATGGCCTTGGTGACTGTTTCAAAGAAATCAACCAGGTTTAAGAGGCAGGACCTGCCCTTAACAAAGCCGAACTGGGTAGGATCCAGTGTCTGTAGGTCCCCAATATCTTTATTTATGAGGTCCATGATGATCCTTTCCATAGCTTTGCAGACCAAGCTAGTCAGGCTTATGGGGCGATAGTTTCCATGTCTTGTCTATGTCTTGGAAAAACTCCCCCTGCTTCCTTTTGATCCAGCTGCTACTGCTGATAACTTGGAAAACAGCTCTCCTCCTAGCAATAAGTTCTGCAAGACGAGTTTCAGAGCTACAGGCACTCATGGCTGTGGAACCTTTTTATCATTTTTTATCCAGACAGGGTCTCTGTGAGAACAAACCCAACATTTATGCCTAAGGTGGTGTCCAGTGTGGCTCTTAACCAAACTGTTCATCTGCCAACTTTTTATCCAAAACCACAGTACAAGGGGGAGAGAATTCTGCATTCTTTGGACAAACACAGACAGCTTAGATTCTACTTGGACAGAACCAGAGTTTTCAGAAAGACAGAGCAATTACTAGTGGCATATGCTGCAGGATCACAAGGAAAGGCAATCTCAAAGCAGACTATTTCAAAGTGGATAGGCCACTGCATTTGTTTCTGCTACTTACACCATGGCAAGCCAGTGCCCAAGGGCATTAGGCCACATTCAACCAGAGCTGCAGCCACTTCAGCAGCCTTTCTGAGGGGAGTACCAACCGAGAACATTTTAGAGGTTGCTACTTGGAGTTCAGTGCACACCTTTACAAAGCACTATCATCTGCCACTCTACTCTAAATCCAGGGCAGGCTTTGTCACTGCAGTTCTGCAGGGCCTCATAGCCGCTCCTAATGCTGTTTAGCTCCAGCCTCCCATCCATAGCTTTGGGACTCTACCCAAATGTAAAGACTGCAACAGTGAAACACGAAGAACATAGTACAGTTGTGTACACTAACCATAAATGTAGATGTTAGAGTGTATTCACTGTTGCAGTCCAGGTTACCCACCCGCCATCCCCCTTTTCTTCTGATGGAACCTATCTTTTCTTCTCTGATTTATACAACCTGTGTGGTGTATTTGCTTGTAGATGAAGGTAAAGTTTATATTGGTGTATGTATTTATATATATAACTTTTGGCTACCCTTTTAGGGGGCACCTGACATCTGGGGCAAAAAAAACTAAAGAAAATGGCGTCGGCTGCATCTTTTATAACCCTGACATCAGGGAAGGGGCGACAGCAGCCGATGCAGGACCCAAGACTTTGGAATTCAGACCAACTGTGGGCAACCTGCCAGCAGGATTACCCAAATGTAATAACTGCAACAGTGAATACACTCGAACATCTACATTTATGGTAAGTGTACACAACTGTACTGTCCCCCCACCCAAACAGTGTCTGTATACAGATGCGTTAGATTTAGGTTGGGGAGCCATCGTTCACCATGCCAACAACCAGTACAAAATTCAGGGGGAGTAGTCTGTTCAGGAAAGGAAGGACCACATCAACCTGAGAGAACTAAAGGCCCTATTCCTGGCCATGCAGGCCTTTCAACAGATCCTTCTGCCAGGCACCCTGCAGGTCATCACAGACAAACATGACTGTCCTGTGGTACATAAACAAGCAAGGAGGAACAAAGTCTTACCCCCTCTGCAGTCTGGCAATAAAGATTTGGTCCCTGGCAGAAGTTCTTCAAATTTACTTGCAGGCAGTCTACATCCCATCAGAAGAAAACTGGATAGCAGACGCCTTGAGCAGAACCAAATGGATGCTCCACAGGGAGGTATTTCTGGATCTAATTCACAGGTGGGATATTCCTCAAGATCTGTTTGCCTTCTCCCAGAACAAACAAATGCCTCTCTTCTGCTCAAGGCTACCTCATCCACAGGCTTGAAAAGTGGATGCCTTCTCCTTTTCATGGGAGGGAATGTTCCTTTATGCCTTCACTCCATTTCCCGTGATTCTCAAAGTCCTCCTGAAAATACAGAAAGTCAAACCAAAAATCCTGCTGGTGACTCCCTTCTGGCCAAGACAGCATTGGTTTCCCTTCTCAACCTTTTAGCCCAGGGCAGTCACCACAGGTTATCTCACTGCTTTGACCTACTCACACAAAACAGGGGATCCCTGAATCACCCCCATCTACTCAATCCCAAACTGACAGTGTGGCTGATAGAGTTCTGATCCCCTTTAGGCACCTATACTCAGAGGATGTACTCACTGTCCAGCAGGAGGCCAGGAAACCAAGTACCAGGAGAAATTACTTATCAAAGTGGAAAAGATTCTCCCAATGGTGCCTCAGGAAATAACAGCACCCTTTTCAAGTTTCTGTTCCACTGGTCCTTTCCTACCTGTTTGAGTTACTACATTTGGGGTTGACCTACTCTTCAGTAAATGTACACCTGTCTGCCATTTCTGCTTGCTGCATTCCCTTGGCTTCCAGACTGGAAGTCAAGCTGTTTCTGAAAGGGGTCCTCCATATAAGACCTCCCCGTAAGTATATTTCCTCTCCTTGGGACCTCAACTTTGTGCTGGAAAAGCTTACATTGGCACCTTTTGAGCCAGCCCACTCCTCCCTTAAATTCTGCACATGGAAAACAGTTTTATTACTGGCCCTTACTTCTGCCAGGAAGGGTCCCTGAGATCCAAGCCCTTATGGCTTCTCCTCCGTACTTATTTTTCATAAAGATAAGGTTTGTCTCAGAAGTAACTCTTCTTTCATGCCTAAAGTAGTCAACAAAATTTCCTTAAACCAGACCATTAATCTACCTGTGTTTTACCCGCAACCACAGAACTCCTCGGAAAGGGCCTTGCATTCTCTGGATGTTTACAGGCAACTGAGGTTCTGCCTAGATAAGACAACCAGCTTTTTGTCTCATTCCATCCTAGAGCCCTTGGCAAAGCAGTGTCTAAACACACCATTGCCTCTTGGATTTCTAAGGCAATAGACTTTTGCTACTCCTTTCATGGAAAGCAACTGACTTCACCTGTCAAGCCCCATTCGACTAGAGCAGCTTCCTCTTCAGCAGCCTTTTTCAAGGGAATTATTGCACTATCCAAGAGGCTGCAACTTGGTCATCTGTACATACCTTTACCAGACATTACAACTTGTGTCTAATCTCCAGGGCTAGAACAGGGTTTGCTAGGTCTGTCCTACAGGGCCACATAGACTCTGCTGCCCTTCCTAACTCCCATGCATCTTCCTTGAGAGTTGTGCTACACTCCCTAAAGTTATGAATACTGCAGCACAATAATAGAAGGACGTAGAATAGTTGTGTAAGAACTTACCATAACCATAAATGTCCTTCTCTTCCATGTTGCAGTATTCATTCCCACCCACCACCTGCCTCATTTCCTTCTTTCCATGGCACTGCTGGGGTGTGCCTGGGATACTGAAGCTTGGGCTGTTTCCTACTGCTCCTGGGGTCTCTCTCTCTCTTTGCGGCAGCCAGTACATGCAGATGTCACAGTTATAGCCGATGTCAGTTTATGGCCTCTACGTTCTATGTCATACATACCCTTGATTGAAAGACTTTGGTATACTGGCCGGCTGAACAGTGCTGCAGGTGGCAACTCCCTAAGGTTAGGAATACTGCAACATGAAAGAGAAGATCATCTATGGTTATGGCAAGTTCTTACGCAACTATTTTTTTTCTGCAAGAAACATTACTTATGGCTGGAGAATGGCATTTGATTTTCAACAGTGAAGATGTGTCTGGGGCCCAGAAGGGAAAATATAACAAAGGAGAGTAGATTTTTGAAGAAAGTTATGAAAATATTTGGCATGGAAGATGAGAATCCAGTAATAGGAGTTCAGAGTGAATTTACATATTTTTCTCCAAGATTTAAAAACTGGGCTAGGCTAGACAGAATTTAAATTTCACAGGAGCATGTGCATTTTATTGAAGGTCTTGATACTCAATAACTGTTTCATATTATGTACCAATAATAGCTAAAATAAAAGCACAGGTTAATGAAATAAAAATGAGAGATTGGCACTTTCCCACCTATGTGTTGAAAAGAGAGGAATTTAAGGAGTGGGTAGTGGGGATTATTGAGGAGCTGTTAGATAGGACAGAAGCTTCTTCTGAAAATATAGCTAGGGAGGGGGATAAAGTTAAGGTGGAGTTTAAAAATAGGGTGGAAATACAAGAAAGGGGGCTATGACTGAGAAGTAATAAGAGTTATTTAGAGGGAGTGAGAAATGTGTTAAGTATTGCAGAATAGGGGAAGTCTCACAGAACAAGAAGAGGATCAACTGCAAATTGCTAGGCAGAAAATAAGGGATTACCTCGATAATATGCACAGATTTAGAAAGATTGTCGTTAAGCAATTGCTTTTTTTGATAACACTAGAGCACAAAAACTTTTAGCACAACAACTCAGGCAACAGAAAGTAGAAGGGGCTGTTGCCAGACTTAGGGAGCCTATAACACGGAAGGTAACAAAAGTTCCTGTAGGGGTAATAGAAATATTTCAGAAACTCTATGAGACTCTGTATAAAGCAGAGAAATATGAAAATCAAGAAAAGATACAAAAGGGAAATGTTTATGAATAATTAAATATACCAAGGTTAGAGGTAGATGAGGCTTAATGACAAACGGTTATGATAGAAGGAGAGGCGATAAAAACAGTGATGTATAACCATTTTACAGGAAAGTCCCCAGGAGTAGATGGCATTCCTCTGGAAGTTTGGCAGCTAGGAGGAAAAAACTGATAAAGATCTGGAATGTTTTAACAGTATCTTTAGAGGAGAAGTACCACCGGCCTTGAAAAAAGTAGTGATAGTTGTTAATACCTAAAGAGGGTAAAGATCCATCAGATGCAGCTTCATACAGGCCAATTTCAATACTAAACCATGATTATAAAGTGTTTATGTCTATAATGGCAAAAAGGATGGCAAAACTGATGGATATGGATCACTGTGGTTTTGTGAAGGGGAGGTAAACATTTGACAATATTAACAGAACATTGATGATCCAGAAGGAAGCAGTTGATAGAGTAAACTGGGACTTTATGAGCAAGGTGGTGGAAGCATTTGCATTTCCTGAAAAAATTATAACGTTGATTGGAGGGTATATGAGGAATTAGAGGCAAACATTAAAGTGGATGGGGTCCTCTCTGATAATGTCTGCTTGATTAGAGGAACCAGACAGGAGTGTCCTTTTTCCTCTTTATTATTTGCATTATATTTAGAACACTGGCAAAGAATTTAAGGGACTCAGAAATTCAAGGCTATAATTGATATGGTAGTCCAGAAAAGCTGGCTTTATCTGCAGATGATTTTATACTTGACAAAACCAGCATAATGCATTACAGTGTTGTGGCCTTGTGGGACAGTTTCATATCTTTTCAGGATACAAAATTAATTACGCTAAAACAAAGGGAATAGTGATAAATTATGTACCCATGCATGAACCGGTGCAGGAATATCCATATTTATGGGGATATGATAAAATGAAGTATTTAGGAATGTGGGTTAAAAATTATTTAAATGTGGCAGCTAAGGATATGTGGGAAGAGACCAAACAAAAGATAGCACAAAAACTGAGAAAATAGAAGCTTTGTTATATGGATATGGACAGTAAGATGCAAGCAGTTAAAATGTTTTTAGTCCCTTTAGTCTTGTACACAGGTCGGGCATATTTTTATCACCTAGAGGAGAAGGTGTGGATAGCAGTTAATAAAGAGCTGAAGGACTTTATCTGGGAGGGGAAGATGGCAAGAGTCACATGGGATAGGCTGATTTTTCCAGTAGAACAGGGGAGGTTGGGATTACCCAATTTGAAGGGGTACTTCAGAGCTACATATTTGACTCCTCTACATAACACAAGTAGAAAACTACAATTCAAAGTGGAAAGGGATGATGATGAAACAGAAGGGAAGCTCAAGAAACAAAGTCTGGGATTTTGGATGCAGGCCTTTAAGGAGAATAACAATAATTATACAGAATATTATATCCATAAAGTAGCAGAAAATATTCTGAGAACTAAACCAATGTATGAATGGAGAAAGGCGAGTTTGCTGATAGGGATGACTGCAATTAGGTGTACAGACAATAATCAAGAAGGGTCTGGAATTTATTGGAGAAAATTGGCAAAGGAACCAAGGTATTGGGAGCAAATAAGTAGAGAGGGAAAGATGCCAATTATTTATTTGGACTGCAGGTTAGAGATTGCCTTCCCTATCAGGGACTGATGTCAGAGTTAGGCAAAGAGAAAGAAATAGAGGGGGGTCCTAAATGAAACAGCAGTGCTGGTAGAGTTTTTAATAGAATCTAGAACAGAAGCTGCCATTAAAAAATAATAATTAATAGAGCATATACAATATTGCATGCAGATGTTAGAAAGGATTGGGAAGAGAGATTGGATAAGCAATTCACAAAGAAACAATGAGAAGATATATGTATGTTTCCCAAATATGCAACAATAATGCTGGCTGCCAGAAAGCAATTACTAGAAAATTGAAATCAATATCTAAACCAACTGTACTGGAAGTAGTAAATATAGTAACAGAGATAAAACAACTGGAATTGAGATCTTTAGAAAAGGCTAGGAGCAAACTACATAGGAAAAATGTGAATTGTGGGAACAATACTTACAAGGGAGGAATGAGGTTTAAAAGGCGGCAGAATTTAAGCTATGTAATGTTTGAGTAAGAAAGATTGGGTAGATAAGTGATGTAAAATGCTTGCAACTAGGGGTGTGTTGGTGTGGTTTGTTTTCATTTCTATAAATATACGATTGCCTATGTAATAATGGATGGTTTAATAAAGATGTTTCCTGTTTAAAAAAAATAGGAGTTGAATAATGTATGTAATGTTGCTTAGGTTATATGATATACAGCAATATATGTAACATATAATGTTTATGTTAATATAGTGTGATTACTTTTATTTGATGCAAAATTGCCTATGTCACAAGTGATAATTCAGTAAAGGTGCTTGAAAAAAAATAATACTGAGCATAGAACAGCTACGTAAGTAAACTTACCATAACAGTAGATGTTCTGATAAATCCCTGTTGCATTAGCCACTCGTTTGTGTGTATATATATATATATATATATATATATATATATATATATATATATATATATATATGTAGAGAGAAAGAGATGTATTATATACATATGGTTTACTATCAAAATGTGGAATGGCAGTTACACGAAACTGGGATGGTCAAATGCATGATTCCCAGTTTCTGTAATGCTGATTTAAAAGTGTTTGAATTCACCTTACTGAATGCTAGTGTGTATTTACTCATATGAGTTTGACTTTCTGATTGGAGATCGCACTTCAGTGGGGTTCAGGAAATTTACCTTTTCCTCACTGTAGTGCGATCTTAAGAGTTTGTATATATAATATGCAGGGGTTGTGGGGGGTGCAGCAGGGCTTGCCCCGCCTGCAAAATGTAAGTAGACAATCATCGGAAGTCAAGGTAACCTGGGAAATGTAGATATCGAATTGCAAATTATCAACATTGCTGCTGTCATCATTTTCATGAAATAACTTTTCTATTTTCAGCTAAGTAAATACACGAAGAACTGTGATTCTTGATTTTGTTAGTAAACATGTATATGCACACGCACACACACACGCGCAGAAACACACATTTTATTTTCCTTTACTAGCATTTGTCTGTTTTCAGGGCTAAAAGTTCTGAAGCTTTGGAATCCCTTACCACTGCTTTTATGCATCTCTTCCCAAGCCCAACAGCAGTTAGGTTGCGTGCAGTTTACCATGAAGCTTTGAAGACTACCTGGTAAGTTGTATCCTTGAAAGGATATAACCTGTACAGCTTGATACTGCAACAGTGATCGATTAAAACATCTACTGCTATGGAAGTTCACTTACACACCCAGTACTTTTTGTTTATGTACATGCGTTTTGGTATGCGCATTTTTTGCCCTCTCACTGTTGTGAGATTGCGCACTGTTGTCAGTAGGCAAAAGTCTGTTGATAGCCGTATCATGTAGGACACATTTGACTTGGCACCATTCTAAAATGTATGCTGCAGGCCACATTATACCATATTTGTACATTATAGTTACTGCTAGGATGTTTAGCATGAATATTTGCTATTCAGCTGATATGGACCCGACTTATTACATGTTTACCAAGTGATAATCCTGAATTTTCACGTGTATCTATACTGCTGTATATGTGCAGTTTCTTACTCCGAAAAAAAGCACCTGCTGCTGTTTGGAATCCATGTATCACTGTTGTCCATTGTTTAGTTTCCAGTGTGTGGATATACATCTGGACCTGTGTACTGCTTCAGTATCCCATAGACAAAGAACTGGGATACGTATTTTATGTACCCGGAAAGTCTATGAACTACAATTCTGGCAAGTATGATGGTCATTGCCATCATTACCTTGGCTTACAGTGCATTAGGTCTATTTGGCCCATTACAAAACTCCATCTTGGGCAGCAGATAAAACATAGAAGCTCTACTCTGGTTGTTTCCATTCTGTAAAAGTCTTGTATTTTTTACCAGTGACAGAGCCCTTTATTTACTGATACTGTTGACATTCTCCAGTGTTACACAGCTTGACTTATATAACTTGACGGTGTTTGCTGTAATTTACTTGGCTAGAGCTGCCAGGTCTGCATTTATAATTGGTTCATTTCTGTGTTAACTTGCTTTTGCAGTGTTGTAGTACTCATTATTTGTGATATGCTTTATTGCCATTCCAGTTTTCTCCTCACAGCACTGCAGTGCAGTGGAACATTAATTTCTGCATTGCATTTTTTATGCCTTTGAAGTTCATAATCAACATGCACTGCCTCGTTGTTGTGGCTTCTGATGGGTCTGTGATGTGTAGCCTGCTGGTAGGCTGCTTCTTCATTGCAGTGATTTTGTATGTTGTGTTTTATGCATCTGAATCCAGATGACTAGTTCTGTTCATTTTCCAGAGTACTTTGTCTGCATGGAACAAAAAAATCTGTTGTGTGGCACCTTTGTTTTATTAGGCTTCATATCCCAAACTACTTTTATGTTAGTTTTCCTCTTTACTCTAAGCTGATATCCTTGAGATTTATCACAGTTCCTTATGATAGGGATACAGTAATTCCTTTATATACTGTCAGATGGGTCTGGAGCAGAATCCTCATAGGGAGGAATAGAATATCCCTGTTAAGAAGAGGAATCAGAGGAAATGGAAACCTAATCAGAGGAATCATATTCAGTGTCTTGCCTAGGCCTCTTATCAGGAGGGGGATGGGAACCCTTGATCAAAGTAATTAGGTCTTCGGCCATTTTGAGCATCTGTTTCTTAGGCATAGAGGTCTGTCCTGGAGAATGCTGTACTGGTTTTCTTGTCTTTAAAACTGTTTTAGACTTTGTCTTGGATGCTGAAGTAGGCTTTATATAAAGTTGTGTAGGTCTGAAGACACCCTCAGAAGCCGATGCCTGCTCAGCGGCTCCAGACCCATCTGAGGAATTAATTTCCAAAGGGCCAATACGTTGAGTATCCAGAGGCCTAGTTGTCTCCACATGGGAGTCAGAGGCGGCCTGTGGTTCTGAGGTAGCAGGAGTCAGGGGCTGCAAAAACGCCTCACTAAGCACCGGCGAACCGGCGACTGGCCTAGAAGAGGCTTCATCGTCAGTTTTGGAACTCGGATGCTTGTCCTTGTCTTTATCCTTGCATTTTTTATGAATTGCAGTCGCCGGTTGTTCCGACAGCATTATATAATTAAACCTTCTGCCAAAATAATGAAAAGCAAAATCGTACCGACGCTTAATAGTGCATTGGTTAAATCTAGCACAAAACCGACAACTAGCAATGTCGTGGTCAGGGCCTAGGCAAGGAATGCAGTAAGAATGAAAATCCTTATGAGGTATTTGCTTCCCACAACAAATACAATTGTTAACTTTTTCTGACATTGATCTGGAGCAAGAAGAAAGTTTCCCCAAGTGTAATGACTGCAACAGTGAATACACTCGAACATCTACATTTATGGCAGGCACACAACTGTCATCCTATAATTTATTCAGATCCCAAGTCTTGGGCAGTAAAACAAAGAAGGTGGAGTTGCAATATATGTAAAAGACGTACACACCTCTAGGCTTGTCAAACAGTATGATGCACAGGAAATACTCCAGGTGCAGTTAACAGTTGACAAAGACCCCTATTCAAATTATAGTTAGCTACAGGCCTCCAAATCTGACTCGATGCCCACTCCACCTATCTGGACCTCTTCGAATCTATCAAGATTCAACTCTTTACCCTAATCCTGGGTGACTTTAACTGTCCAACCACAGATTAGAAGAAATACTCTTGCCAAAACAGAAATGCCTAGAGATTCCTTGATTTCATCAGTGCAAATGCCTTGGACCAGTTGGCTGACACCACCACAAGAGGTGAAAATATCTTGGACTTGGTATTAACCAACATGAGTAACCACTGCAGCATCCCTACAGTGTCATCATCCCTGGTAAGATCCGACCACAAAGCAGTCACTTTCGAAGTCGCCATCTCCCCGACCCCCCCTCCCCAGCTAGGGTCAAACAAAAAAACTTCTCCAAAGCTGATTACAATCTCTTGAGAGAAGGCATAAACAGCTTCACAGCCCCCTCCCCCTCCACAGAAACTGGCACGTGTAAGGTATAAACAGCTTCACAGCCCCCTCCCCCTCCACAGAAACTGGCACGTGTCCAAACTTACACCAAAGTACTATATGAACATTTATATAGCTGCATGGTATCAGGAATACCAGACAGGATGAAATCATACTCCTCAAGGAAGAGTAAACCTGTCTGGTGGACATCTACAATAAATAAACTCTATAATAAATGGAATAAATGGCTGTCCAGTGCCAAGAAGAAGCAGGGGTCTAATTGAAAACAGTCTCTCCTTAGCCTGAACAAGCAAATAAGAGCACTAGTGAAATCCTCCAAATCAACCTTTGAGTCCAAACTGGCCACATCTACTAAAGACAGTCATAAGGCTTTATTCACATATGTCCACAATCTCAAGGGAAGCACCCAGATCTGCTCAGAACTGGTGGTCAAGGACACCACATACACAAACCCTGTAGATATAGCCAGTCTGCTGGCAGACAGGTTCAGTGAAAACTTAGTCCTTTGTCCCCCTCATCAGTAAAATAGGACATCCCCAGTACCTGCCCTCCTCCCCTTATGTCTAGGGAGCAAGTCATCACTGCCCTCTCAAAGGAAAAAGCTACAGCCTCCATGGGACCCAATAACATCCCAGGCTGCATCCTACATGAACTTAGACAGGAACTTGCAGCACCATTAGGCACCCTATTCAACCAAAGCCCGAGTACCAGCTTCGTCCCACCTGTCTGGAGGACAGCTACTGTCATCCCTTTGCACAAAGGTGGAGCATCCACTGATCCAGGAAGTTATAGATCCATTAGCCTAACTAGCTTGATCTGCAAGGTCATGGAGCGGATTAGCATGGAACTCCTTAACAAGGACATTAGCAACCTCCAGACACTTTATCCCACACAGTTTGGTTTTGTCAAGGGGAGGTTAAATTTGGTTGACTTCTTTGAGACAGTCACCAAGGCCATAGATGAGGGGAAGATGGTGCACACCTCCTACCTTGACCTGGCCAAGGCTTTCGATACTCTTCCCCATTCAGGTATAGTAAATAAATTCTCTCAACTAGACATCAGTCTATATGTTACCAGATGGATAGCAAACTGGCTCACTGATGTAACCCACCTAGTCAAAATAGGGGAAGCCACCTCAAGTAGTAGACCCATAACAAGCGGTGTACCCCAGGGATTGGTCTTGGGGCCTCTGCTGTTTGGGATATACTTCTCAGAGGTGCAGGCCTAGTGGGCTATGGCTGACTAAGTTTGCAGGTGACTGCAAGCTGGGTGCTGTTATCAATTCCACTAGTGATGTGGACATCCTCCAAGAGGGTCTCACCCAAACAAATGACTGGTGCCAGAAATATGACCTCAAACTGAATGCCAAAAAATGCATCATCATCCCTTTTGGGGAGAATGACATCCCCACAAATTATCACACTGATAAGATACTAAGTATGCAATCAGTCGTGAGGGACTTGGGAACCCAGGTTGATAGCAAACTGACTTTTGACCACCATATTGTCTCCGTTGTATGGAAATCTGTCTACGTGGCCCACCTCATTAGTAAGGGTATCTCATCCAGGGACAAGGTGGTCAAAACATCCCTGTATTCTTCCCTTATAAGATGGATTATTGAATACAATGACCCTTTCAGCATGTACCACACAAAGCACATGCAGCAGCTGGAGAGACCACAGAGATTCCTCACCCGGAGAATCTAGGGCCACATACATCTACCCTACACAGATAGGCTAAAAGCCCTGCCCCCCCTCTACTCAGTCTCCTGCAGACTCCTCAGAGGTGACCTCTATCTGGCATACAAAGCAGTCTCAGACCCCGCCTTGATGGGACTGCTGCATATCTGCAAGTCAAGCTCCACTCGAGAAAGCTGCACGTGAGACCTCAACCTGGCCTGTGACATTAATAGGACTTGTTGCTGGGAGAGATTTGTGTCCCAGAGACTCCCCCTTTTGTGGAATAGACTCCCTCTCCATTTAAAGCAGAGTACCTCATTAAACCTTTTTAAGCGCAACCTGGGTAACTGGATGGGGAACAGAAAATACACCCCTGGGATTCCACCTCTGTTCCTGCTGTGGACATTGGCATAGGGTGCTGACTTGTTGGAACATGGGCTAAATTCTTGGCTAGGCTTGTAAGAGCCTCAGGGCCAAAAGCCTAGTAACTTCCTATGATCCTAAGAGTCTGACTGTTACTGTGAACATACTTGGTGCATATTTATTTTCGAAACCCACACCATTAGTACTACATTTCCATAAGTATTGCTAAGCTTGCGGCATTTTCAAAGTTTGCATATGAGAATCATGAGGATACATTGTTTTCTCCCTGTTTTGAAATGTAATATGGCTCTGCACCAAGTGAGTCAAGAATCGATGCTTTGTAACAGCACCATTTTTTAATTGATCGTGGGAGGGATTTACGGCCGGCCTTAGGCATAGGCGAACTAGGCGATTGCCTAGGGCGCTGTGCAGACCAGCCTCTTAAAGGGCACAGTTCTTCTCAGCGCCCTGTTGAAGTGTAACCTGAAGTGGGAAGCATGGGGGAGGGGGTGAGCGCCCTCCCACTTACAGCTGCAGGTTGGCCAGGATGCTTTAATTTAAAAAAAAAAAAATGATTCATTAGGAGGCATTGTTACTGTTATTTAAGTAATGCAATGTACACGTCCGCTGTGCCGGTACCTACGCGTATTCTAATGCACCCTCTTCCTTTCAAGCATTTGAAACTCGACTTCTATCCCAGCATGTGAAAGAGCATTCAGCATCCGTTTTACATATTTACATCCCTACCCGGATACTCCCTTCACTTTCTATGGTTCCTGGTGCCAACATGCTCCATTTTATACTCAGTACAATCCCTTGTCTATATAGGTCTTTTACTGTCCTGCCCCTGCTTCCCTAATTCCAAAGTGAAACATCGAGATACAAAAAAAAAAAAAAAAACTGTCATTGCCCATCAAGAAAAAGCAGGAGTGTGAAGCATGCTGACAATGCAGCAAACTATTTTATTTTTAGGTTTTTTTCTGGGCGGGGCAGTTTATTTTATTTTTTTTTTTACTTCCTTGCTTATTAAAAAGGTAAACATAAAATTTATCAAATCTTTAGTGAAGGACACAGTCACTTTGAAAACTAAAGTTGGTAGAAGTTACAGAACTTGGCAATATAATGAAAAAGTTTGTCCTCAGAGTACACCCCCGAGTTATCCACATTTTACTGATATGAAAATGTTTGCAGACAGCATACTAGAAACATGTAACTTTATGTCAGATGTGGGAGTGTTTGACCTTTAACCCTACATCAGTGCACTTAATGGTAACTGACTTGAGGTAATCGGGGTTACCTAGGACGCTCGAGACAGACTAAGACATAACAAGTAAAACTTCTACAGTAAGTACCAGACCGTGGTTAATCATACAAGGGCTTAACATCGTTGGAGTGTATCTGATACAAAGCTGAGATTACTGTTAACAAGAACTAACAATAAAATTGTAGTCACATTATTGGAACAATAGACAATATTTACATAAAATAATAAGACAGTATTTAAAATTACACAACACAATTGTATAGACCTCGGTAAGAGACTGCTTACTTTGACATGCAGTCGAACACTTAACCAGCTGTTAAGCTCAGCTATTTTGCTACTGCTGACATTTTTAAATGGATACTCATTTTTTTATCAGTATTCCAGTTTTTAATTGTAAAGCTGCCTACTGCGTGTTGATTGAACTTTTTACTGCAACTTTATTTTCTGTATGTTTACTGGAACTAACTCCAGGCTGAAAATGGAATCCCTAGTGGCAGCAGTCTGGTCCACTTACCTGTTAGAAAAAGCGTATAATTTCAAGAGTTGCTTTTCTTTCGGCTTTTCCCAGTTAGGGGTCGCCACAGCGGAACTCTGGTCCGCTAATGATTGGCAGTAGAATTTTACGGTGCCAGCCCGATGCCCAACCTTCAACAAAGGCATGCCCAGTCATGCATGTCTTTCAAACACCACTCGACCGCTGGGAGGACATGCAGACTCCACATAGAAGGCGCTCCAGCCAAGAATCGAACGGGAGATCCTCTTGCTGTGAGGCAACAATGCTACCGCTGCACCACCGTGTCTTATATAATTTAAAGAGTTAGTAAATTAAAAAAAAAATAACAGAAGTAGAAGTGAATTTGCTAATGGGGTAAGGAAAAAAAAAACATTTTAGCCACATATTTGTGTTTTCTTTTCTATCACTATCCAGTTCAGTAAGTGTAAGGAGGAACAGTGATGGCAGGAATATTTTGCATTAATTGCAAACTTGCCGATTTTATTGTAGCAGGTCTCAAAAGTGGTTTTCAGGGAGGACTAGATATTGGTAAGGAGAGGCGCACCATTGTTTTGTCATTAAATGTCCAATTTTTTATTTTTTTTAAGCTGAAGATGTATCTATTTTTCAAGGACCTTTGTTCTACGGGTGTAGTCAGTAAATTCAGTTTTGCACTCACAAACTCTTATTGCTGCTTCCCAACCTGCATGGCATATAAAAAAGGGCACATCATTCAAGCCCCCCTATCCTACCAACACTTAATATGTGTAACATTTTCAGGGGTTCAGTCCAAAAACAACTAGAAGTATTGTTTTTTAGATTTTAAATCCGTTCTGTAAGTAAGCGATATGCATATTGTTGGATGAATTAATTTAAATCCGTGGTGGTGCAGCAAGAGGTTCTCCCGTTTGATTTTCAGCTAGTGTGCAGGGAGTGCCTTCTGTGTGGAGTCTGCATGTCCTACCCGCGGGTTGAGTGGCGTTCTGAAAGACATGCGTGAATGGGTGTGCCTTTGTTGAAGGTTGGGCGTCGAGCTGGCAACTCGGCACCGTGAAAATCTACTGCTAATCATTAGAGGACCAGAGTTCCACTGTTGCAACCCCTAACCGGGAAAAGCTGAAAGATGATAACATAGAGATATGTTTTGAATAAGTCTGAAAACCACAGTTTGGTATTGTTTCAAACTTCAAAAGTTAAAAGCTAATGGTTTTTCAGCTTGGGTATGTTTATTAGCATTGCCTGCTGCCATGTTCTTTTTATACACATGTTTTTTATACATCAATGTTTTTAATTCATGGAATAATTTTTTCTAGCACTTTAATATGTTCACTTAAACTTTTCAACCAATTTTGTTGATTGTGGAACTTAGTGGATATGTTTAAATTTGGCTAGGTATCATACGCATTGTTAAATGGATTCTTTGATTTGTTTTAGATGAAATGATTTGCACTAAGCACTTTTTTTAAGGGCGGTTCACCTAATGTTATTTTATGGCTTATGATTGGCTTATCAATTAACTAATTAAGTGTTTGTAAAAAAAAAAATTTTTTTTCACTATTTATTCTGTTGTAGTTAGAGGTTTCTTTGACTCTGATGAAGCCAATTACTGGCGAAAGCGCTTAGTCGAAGGAACATTTCTTGTCAGTAAAGCTGGTGTGTTCCAGGTCGTCGTCGGAATTATTTCTTTATTTTCCAACATAGACATATTTGCCTGATAAGGTCCCAATGTTTCTGCTGATGCTCAGAAAAATATCCTATTCCAATTCTCAGTATCCGCAAACTGAGACGTATGACCTCAAATCCAACTTTATAAATTGCCACAAAAACAACGTTATAGATTAGGATTTGTGGTAGGGATAGGAAGAGAAACAGAAATAGAAATAACCAGATGTTAAGTTGTCAATCTCGCCTTCATTCTTGCTGGATGGGTTCAGAGCCGATCCTCGGCTCTAACTCGGCTAATACTAAAGCTCGAGAGCTTATTCCACCGGCTCAAGCCTCCCCTGTATCCCACAATGTTAGGCGGTAACTACTCAGATCTCGTTTGCCGCTTAGCTGACGAGGTGCTTTCTTCTACCGACTCTGGCAGGTTAGTAAGTTTTCTAGTCAAAAACTTCAAATTTCTACCCCTATCCTTTCTATTTAGTTTCATTTTTAATATAGAGTATCCCTTTAGTTTAAATCGGGTCTCCCTTGTTTTTTATCCCCTTTTTATTCCCTTTTAACTTCTAGGCCTTTGGCCCACTCCCTTTTTTTCCCCTGTCATTTTAGTGTGACTGGATTTTTTCCTTTGGTTAAAGGGTGTGTCTGTGTGTTGTGTCTGTGTTATATACAGTCTGTTTTAGGATGTCTAAAGACTCCAAGGTCTCAGGCTTCAGGAAGTGTGATTCGTGCTGTCAGAAAATGTCTCTGACAGACGGTCACACTTCTTGTGTCTATTGCCTGGGACCTTTGCACCTGCAGGTCTCCTGTGCTGTTTGCCGTGCATTCAGCCGTAGAGTCCTGCAGGAACGCAAAAATAAGCTTATTCTTCGAGGCTTGTTAAAGCCTGAAGGCCCCTCGACCCAGTCTGCGTCGGGGAAGCCTTCAAAGACTTCCAGGCCGTTGGCTCCAGCTTCAGAGCCGTCTGCTGGGAGCATTAAGGCTGCTTCGACATCGGCTCTGGCTGGAGTCGATGTTTCGAAGTCTCAAACCATTACCTCTGCTCCGGCCGGAGCCGAGGTTGCTAAGACTCAGTCGGCTCCATTAGTCTTATCGGAGCCACCTTCAAAGAAGAGGTCGAGGTCCCCTTCCATCGGCTCCATCCACTCGGCTCCGGGATCCCCTCTTCTGTCGGAGTGGAGCCATAGGTCCCATTCCTCTCTGTCCTCCAGGCTGTCCGACCATGACTTACAAAGGGTGGTGAGTAGACTTTTCAAGTCCAAGGCACTGGCCCAAATGCTGCATAGCCCTACTCAACAGTCAGCGGCTATTCCCATCCCTGGTTCTATTCCTTCTCTTGACTCTTTTGAGTTCGGAGCCGGGGCTCGTCGGAGCCGTGGCTGTCGGTGCGTCGGAGCCGATACCTTTCCTTTTGGCTCCGTCATCTGCTCCAATTTCCTCCTTGGAGGGATCTCGGTGCCGAGCTTCCCTCGTCGGCTCCGAGGGGGCGAATGGCATCGGACCCTTGTCCGACCCCGTTCTCCCTCTCAGAGCATCGGCGCTGGTGAGTTCGGCTCCGACATCGGCCTTGGAGCCGTCCCTGTCGGTGCCGGGGGGGTCCTTGTCTTCTCGGAGCGGGGACCTTCAGCCTTGGCTGATTGGGGCGCCTTCGAGGTCATGCGGAGCATGCTAGACTCAGTGTCTACCCCACAGTTGGCTCCGTCAGCTCCTCCCTCTTCAGTGCCTGCGGTGGTTTCTACCCACCCCCTCGTAACAGACCGTAGAGAGCCAGCTCCTCAGGTTTCCCCATTGGGAATATCCTCCTCTTCCGAGGCTTCTCCTGATCCGGTAGGAGAACCCCCTCGGAAGAGACAGTGCAAGAGGAAGCACATTGACTCCCCTGAGTCTGTCACCTCTGACACCGACTTGGAGGAATCTGAAGGTTCCCCTCGGTCCCCCTCTGAGGATGTCTCTTTTGCTGACATCCTTGAAATCCTTAAACAGAGGGGGAACTGGCCCACCCTTAACCCTTCAGAGGACGAGTCGGTCTACCTTGAGGCGTTTGGCTCTCGCCCTTCCACCTCCTGGGTGTCTCCTCCCTTTGACCCCCTCATGGAAGTGGTGGCAAGGAAGGCTTGGACGGCCCCTGATTTGGTGGAACCTACCCCGAGGAGGCCATCAAAATTTATTACTGCCCCAAAAGAGAAACAGTTCCTATCCAAAGGTGTCTCTGTTGATGCCATGGTGGTGGCCGCAGCCACTAAGAAGGAATTAGCCGATCCTTCGCTACCTGTCCATCCTCCTAATAAGGAGTCTAGGACCATGGCCAGGTACGGTAAGTGGATGTTTTCCTCAACGACCTTTGCCATGCGGTCGCTGAACTACTTGTGTCACTTCACCCATCTCCAGAGGGATTTACTCAGGGATATGGGTGAGGCCATGCAGGATCCAACAGCTGAGGGGTTCCAAGACAAAATGAACTCCCAGTTGGCAACCCTGAATTCGATTGTCAACTAATCCATGCGGCTTATCTCATATGCGGCTGATGGGGCGAGTAGGTCCGCAGGTACAGGTGTAGCTGTACGACGCCACACCTGGATGCGGCTTTGCAATTTTGCGGACCCTTTCAAGGCATCCTTCACCAATTCCCCCTTTGATGGTTCAACGTTGTTTGGACCTCAGGTGAAGGATACATTGACTAGGTGCGAGCAGGAAGGTAAGACTCTCTCTGCCGTGGGAGTCTATTTTTCTACCCCTTCCAGACCTTATCCCAAAGGTCAGAGGGGGGGGATGTGGTTCAGCAAACCACAAGGAGTCTCATCTGACGCACAAAATCGATTCCCCTCTAGAGGCAGAGGGGGGAACAACAATAGATGCCGCCCTAGGGAAGAGGTGGTCCACAAAACCAGGGTAGCAGAGAAACTTTCTCTGATAAACCCTTTCAGCATCCCTGAGGAGCTGCCCGGCTGTCCACCTTCGGAGGCAGTCGGGGGAAGATTTTCACTCTACCCAAAAGCCTGGCTTTCCCTTACTTAAGACAAATGGGTACAGTCGATCATATCCTAGGGTTACAAAATCCCCTTTATTCACATCCCATCCCAACCCAAGGATCCCTTCCAGATGTTCCACCCAGTCTAAGGGAACAAACAGCATTAGAAATATCAAAGCTGCTGTCAAAAAGAGCTATCCAACCAGTCCCAGCAGACCAGCAAGGATCCTGAATCTACTCCAAATTCTGTTTGGTACCAAAAAAAACAGGGGACTGGAGACCAATACTGGATCTCAGCAAGCTAAACAATTATGTCAAGAAAACAAAATTCCGGATGGTCACGCTACAGTCCATTCTACCCTTCTTGGGTCAGGACAATTGGATGTGCTCGATAGACCTTCAGGATGCGTACTACCATATCAAAATGCACAGACACTCCAGGAGGTTTCTCCGCTTCAGGCTGGGAGCCAGTCACTACCAGTTCAGAGCCCTGCCCTTTGGTCTCACTACAGTCCCCCGAGTGTTTACCAAATATATGGCAGTGGTCGCGGCTCACTTGAGACATCAAGGATTCCAGGTGTTTCCATATTTGGACGACTGGCTCCTTACTGCCACCACCAGGCATCAACTGCTTCTATCCAGAGACTTCACCATCCAGACTTGCCAAGCTCTAGGCATTTCAATAAATTTTGAAAAATCTGCCTTGTCGCCTTGTCAATCTATTACCTTTATAGGCGCCACCTTAGACACAGTTCATCTTTCCGCCAGACTAACAGAGCAAAGAGTATCAGATATCCGCAAACAAGTTTACCTTCTACTTCAATGCAACAAGATCAAAGCCAGGGTAGTCTTGAAGGTATTAGGACTCATGGCAGCTACTATTACACTTCTCCCCTTAGCTCGTTTTCACATGCGGATCCTCCAGTGGATGCTGTTTTCTCAATGGTCCTCCCAACAGCTCCCGATGTCTCACATCATCCTACTAACCCAATCATGCAAGAATCACCTGTCTTGGTGGATCACATCACCTCAAGTTCTCCAGGGCAGACCCTTCACCCCCCCCAGTCGCCACGGTGACGATGGACACCTCCCTGATCAGGTGGGGGGGGGCATTATCAGGGCAGGACAGTCCAGGGCACGTGGCAATCTTTCAAGTGCCACTTGCACATAAATGTCTTAGAGATGAGAGCAGTGCTTTTAGCGTTGCAAGCCCTTCAGGACTCTCTTCCCACAGGGACTATTGCAATTCAGACAGACATCATGTCCGTAGTGTGGTACATCAACAAACAGGGCGGAACCAAGTCCTACCCCTTATGTCGAGAGGCACTCAGACTTTGGCAGTGGGCGATTTCTTCTCAGCCTTTTCTGATAGCAACGCACATTCCCGGGAAGTTCAATGTGATTGCGGACAAGTTGAGCAGGGCTATTCTCATGCCTCACAAGTGGTCTCTAAAAAAATCAGTGCTGGAAGAAGTATTTCGAAGATGGGGCTGGCCTTGCTGCGATCTTTTTGCTACTCCCCAAAACAGCAAGTGTCACGACTTCTTCACCCTCTTCCCTTTACCAGGCCAACCCACCAGAGACGCTCTAGTCAATGATTGGCCCCGGGGACTTCTGTATGCTTTTCCCCCCTTTCCACTGATCTCTCAGTTAATTCAGAAAGCTATCGCCTCAAGAGTCACCATGATCCTCATTGCCCCTTACTGGCCTCGACAGATATGGTTTCCGTTCCTCCATCATTACCTCTTGGAGCAGCCTTGACATCTGGACCCAGTGCCAGATCTTTTGACCAGTCGGGCCAGCTGCACCACTCCCTTCAATGTCTCAACCTCACAGCGTGGTTTCTCCGATTCCTACCCTAGCCAGGCTTCCCTTAATCTCTCATTCGGTCCGTAACATCCTGATAGCCTCTCACAAGTCTTCTACCAGTAGGATTTACAATAGTAAGTGGAAGCGTTTTTCCTTCTGGGCAGCATCAAAAAATATAGACCCCTTCACTGCACCTATCCAGTCTATCCTAGACTTCCTGGCAGAGCTCTTTCATTTAGGCTCTTCCTCATCTACCATTAGAGTACAACTAGCTGCTATATCTAACTTTCATGTAGGTGTCTCGGACTCCAGTATCATGTCCCATAAACTCTGCAAAGCCTTTCTAAGAGGTGTCTTTTGCTCAAGCCCCCAATCAAAGATCCCCACTTCAGTGGGACTTGAATTTGGTCCTAGCATCCTTGATTCTCCCCTTCGAACCTGCGGCTTCATGCCCTCTTAAGTTGCTCTCATGGAAAACACTTTTTCTAGTAGCCATAACATCAGCTAGAAGGGTGTCTGAACTTCATGCTCTTTGCAGTCATCCTCCTTACTTAATTTTCCATAAAGACAGGGTGTCCCTCCGGACTAATCCGTCCTTCTTGCCTAAGGTTTCCTCTGAGGCAAAACTAAACCAGACAATTGATTTCCCCGTCTTCTTCCCAGATTATTCCAACAGGTCGGAACAAAAGTTACATTTTCTAGATGTTCATTGCCAACTTCAGTATTATTTAGACAGGACTAAACAGTTCAGGAAATCTGATAAGCTCTTCCTGTCTTATGCGGAAGGGAAATTGGCCTTCCAGTTACTAAAGTGTCCCTTTCAGGATGGCTTACCTCTATAATTACCTTCATCTATGAAATCAGACATCAAAAACTGCCTTCAAGACCTAGAGCTCATTCAACTAGGGCATTAGCTACATCTGTAGCTTTTCAGGACAGGCTACCAATAGATTCCATTTGTGCAGCAGCCACATGGGCTTCTCCTCATACCTTTATCTTGCATTACAAATTGGATATGGCCTCCAGAAACCGTGCCAACTTTGGTTCCACTGTTCTCAAGAGTCTGTTCCGATAGGCCACCCGGGCTAAGGTGCTAGGGACGCGGTCCCATACAACAAGAATGAAGGCGAGATTGACAACTTAACAATGAGAAGTTATGTACCTACCATAACGTTCCATGTTAGTTGTCTTCTTCTCGCCTTCTTTCTTGCGTCCCACCCTCCTTCCCCCTAGCCTGGACAGACCGATAGGAATTTTTGGGATCTTCCCACATGTTCTACCACCTCTATTCTCCCTTTTATGTTTGTGGTAGCTTACCTACAAGTTTATATATAGAGGTGGGTTCCTTTTCTCTCTTCTCCATACTGTGGAGACCAGAACTGCTTGGTTTTAGCTATCAAACGAGATCTGAGTAGTTACCGCCTAGCATTGTGGGATATAGTGGAGCCTCGAGCCGGTGGAATAAGCTCTCGAGCTTTGGTATTGGCCGAACCCATCCAGCAAGAAAGAAGGAGAGAAGAAGACAACTAACATGGAATGTTATGGTAGGTACATAACTACTCATTCTGACTCTTTCATTGCATTTAGGAATATTTTAATTTGTCTAGGGAACAGTAAAGGTTTTCTGTTTTGCACTGGATGCATCTGATTTAAGGCTTGTAGCTTCAGAAGCTTAAGTTGTTGATTTTGTTCATTTTAAGTATGCAATTTTGTTTGTCAGTGGAAAGTACAGGAGGCTTTTTTTTCTATTGCAAGGGGGAGGGGGGCTGGGTTCTGGTATTATAGGCATCTGAGTTGTTGGTGTTTGGACCATTCATCAGGTTATGGACTTCTTTGTCAGGAAGTTTGTAAAGTGTAACTAAATAAAATAAACAAATGTCTTTTTTAATTGAGTAAAAATTGTCAGAAACTATTTCTTTTGAAGCTGGCTGTCTAGTTCGCTTGAATGAAGGAAAAAGCCATTCAAAAACATAAATAATAAACGGGCTAAAGCTTAATGTGCTGTTTTATTAACTGAGCAGGAATATGGATTGTCAACAAAGTATCACAAGAAGAATGGAAATATATTGCTTATTAACTAAGGAGAATTACAGATGATCAACAAATAAGTATGTTGGTGAGAGAAAGCAAAGAAGCTTCTTACTATATTTATTTATCTATTTGCAGTTGGTTTACCAGGATAGTCCATTGGGCCAAATGAACCCATTTTCAGTGGAGTCCTGGGGAGAAAAACTCCAGATAAGGTTACAGTAAGATTTACATCCATATTACAATAATTACAAGAATTTTACAAATATAGCATACAATATGTGGTAGACAGAGTACTGTTCACATTACATTTAGAGGAAACACTTTTAGGAAGAACAACTGGTAGTAAACATTTTAGATGATACAGGCTAGAAAAGGTAAGCATTTCAATTTAGAAAGTAAGAAACAATTGCAACAGAGCAGACAATGTAGTGTACAAAAATTTTTTTTTTCAGGAAATCAGGAAACTATATGTTCAGGAAAATATATTTTGTCCATTTTGTTAGCTTGTTTAAGTCTTTCTGGGTAGTCACTTTCTAGATGAGACTTTGTGAGAAAATTGTTACAAAGTATTACCTTTGTATGTAATTATATTTGACTATGTTACATTTCCTATGTTTCTTACATATTTTTGCAGAATGTCCAGATTTTTGCCTCATATTTTTGGCCTATTCATCATAACATTTGTGTTTTTTCTGGCAAATCACTGAGGATTTAAATAACTAAATGTCATCATACATTTTAATTTCAGCCTTCATTTCCTTCAGAAAATGCATGCTAAGACAAATGCTGTTATTCTAGCAACTGTCTAAGTCTATAAGAGCAATATTTGTAATCTGTCCCTGTTTGGGGGGGGGGGCTATGACCCCCCCCCCCCCCGTTATTTTAGGCTTCGTTCAGATTTCTTGTGCTGAGAGGTTGAGAGGTATGGAGGAATGGTATGTAATGTCATAGTTGCCGATTTATTTGTTGCATTGCAAGAGGCGATAGGGTTTCTGGATTCCTTAGTGTGCCATCCTTTGTTTAAGATGCCTAGTTACTATGAACTTGGCTGTTTCTCAGTCATTCTCTATTGCAGTATTATCAGTGTACCATTTTTTCTTTAATGCAATGTAGGCAATTAATTCTTCAAGGGCAACAAGCACTGAATTTGTAGATGGAACAGTGAAATGTAAAGTTCTTTGTCAGTAATAGCGTCTTCATTAGTTACAAATTTATTTAATGTAGAATTATTCAGATGTTTACTTCTGCAGAGATTGTGCTTATTGACTGATACTGTTTGAGGGGCCTTTTATGGTTAAAATGTTCTGAAATGGGCAGGTTTGTCATTATTGGGTCATACATTTTGTTTCATTACTTACTGGAAAAATGTTCAAAACTACAAATTTAACACACTGTAACAAGTGTAAATGTTTCAATGTGCAACTAACTGTTTTTTGTTTATCAAATGGCACACTGTGTTGTAGAATCTGAAAGCAGTGTTAGTAGCATAATTGCCTTTGGTGCAGAAGACTGTGGATTCCACTCCCACACCATGTAAATGGAGTGCTGATATGCAGTGCCCATATGATTGTTGATTATTTTGTGCATTATAAGGGAGGATAGGGGTTCTACACTCCTGAGTATGCCCTTTTCTAAGTATGCCCTTTTCTATGAGATGCCTTTTGACTGTGAACTTGTTAGTCATTTCCTGTTGCACTATTACCAACTTACCAATTTTTTATTGTAATATAGGCAATTAATTGTTCAAGGGCAGTAGGCACTGAATTTGTCGATAACCTTGATATGTAAAGTTGTTTGCCAGTAGCAACCTCTTCATTAGTTACAGATTTCTTTATTGTGGAATTCAGATGATTTTACTTCTGCAGAGATTGTGCATGTGGGGTAATATTGATGGATTGTAATGACGGAAGTCTTGAGTGGCCTTTTTTGTTGAAATTTTCTGAAAAGGGTAGTGTTTGGTTCATAAATTTTGTTTCATTGCTTATTAAAAGAATGTTTAAAACTACAAATTTAAAACATATTCTAACAAGTGGTACTGTATTATACAAAGAATATAATACAAGGAATATAATTCAATACAATCAGGAAAGTGAATTAAAGAATAAATACATGTATGCATGGCCCTAAAAAATGTGTGCAAGGAGTATGTTTTGAAAACAGCCCAAAGGTAAACTTAATTCTGCACCAACCAGATGCATTTCTATGAATGTGGGTTTTCATGCTGTTTCAATGAATGTGAGTTTCAAGGGCAAACAAGTTTACTGCTCATGCTAAGTCTGTTTTCATTGTGTGACTGTATTGTTTGTTTAGCAAATGGCTATCTGTGTTTCTGCTATTTTGTTGCAATATCTGTAATCATTGTATAAGCAAATAATATAACACATGCATGGTAACTGGTGAGATAACCAAATAATGGAACACTGGAATGGCTGAGGAGGGGGCTGCTGCTGGGAGTTGCTGCAGGAGGCTGCTCTGGGGTGGCAGTCTATTACCCTTCCTAGAACCCTATTTGACCATGGTCTGGCTGTGGTATTTCAAGTAGAAAATATATATGCAAAGGTAGCTGCAGTTTAACTACATTACAAGGTATATTTTTCTTCCTGTGCATTTAAATTAAGGAAATGACTGCAGTGGCTTTCTTGGGGAATGACCCAGTGGGTGTGGCTCAAATAGGGGTGTTTCATGAGTGTGGTGTGGGTGGGGCTTAAGGGGTGCTGGAGCACTACTTTGCCTAGGGTGCCATTTCAGCTAAGGCAGGCCCTGGGGGGATTCAATAAAGCTTACACAGTCATTTTCACCAGCGTGATACACACAAGGCTGCAGACAGTTTTAGATTCAGGAAGCACCTGTAGAGTTGCTCACCCCATGCAAACAAGGTAAACACCGTGGCATGCTAATTGCAGCATAAACTGCTGAATTGCATGATAATCACCCAGTCCAACATGCTGGAGCTATTCAACAAGCTATAAAGCATCCGTGTAGACTCCCTGCTAGTTTTTCCTGTGAATTCCAGAACTTTTGGCGTACAACTATGGAAAAGAGTCTACACGGACATAATCTGCAGATGAGTCACCTCTGCAATCCAGATGGGCCTGGAAGAAGTTAAGCAAGATGTAAGGGCAACATCGTCATCAATTAAAAGTAATACAGGTGATAATGCTTTTACCCCTTTATGTATCCATTAAGTTTGCTTTCAACAAGGATGTGGCTGTCAACTCAAACCTAAGCTAATAACTGTAGCAGTCTTTAATCCTCCCCCCAAAAAATACATGTGACGAAGAAGTAACATATTGATTTCAATTGTTTTACTATACAACAGTATTCAGCTGTTGAGATACCAAAGCCTACCTGGAAGATCCACCTGGGACTTGCTTGCTGTCTGTATCACTTTTGCTCCCACATCCAGGACATGCTGTACTGCACTCTCCTGTGAGCTGTTTAGATCCCTGATATTGGCCAGGAACTCTTCCTGGGTGTTAATGGTGGTTCCCTAGCAGGCCCTCCCCCAGTACCCATCTGGTCATGGCCCACTGCAGCTGCTCTCCTCCGTGCACATGTGATCATGTCAGAGGCCCTGTGGTGCACCTGCTCGTATGTCTTGCCATGGCCACCCACTGCATCCAGATCAACAACTATCTGTTGCCAAATTTGCATCCTATGTGCCATATCTCCCCATCGCCTTTCCTGCAGAAAAGCACCATGTTGCCTAAAGGCATCCACTATGAGCTGGTTCTCAGCATCAGTGAATGGGGGGATCTCCGAGGATTGACACGCCTAGGTGGCGTACTCCTAGCTGTCCTAAAAGACAACATAAGGATAATATACATAAGTATCACATAAGTACTGAATAACTGATTCCAGATAAAAAAGAAAAGGTAGCCACTCGGTATAACCTCCTGTAGAAACATACAACAGTCTACAGATGTGAAGTATGAATAACAGGTAGGATGCAAAACACTAAAAGTAACCAGAGCAATATATCCTTGTTTGTGCCATAACAGTAACTCACCTTTGCCCCCCCCCCACAAAAGAACAGTCTGTCCTTGTTTTGCCATAACAGTAACTCACCTTTGCCCCCCCCAAAAAAAAAAAAAACAGGAAAATTACATTTTATTTAACATTCATTGACTGGGAAAGCCCGACTAGGACAGAGCCTATTCAGATGTATGTCTTGGGAATGTGGGAGGAAACTGGAGTACCCAGAGGAAACCCACGCGAATGCATGGAGGACATGCAGACTCCGCACAAAAGGCACCCCAGCTGAGAATTGAACCAGAGAACTTCTTGCTGTGAGGCAAAAACATTAACCGCTGCATCATTGCTATCAAAGTAACTGTCCTTGAAATATTTGTACATATTTACCACACAGCATTCCATTTTCATTTATTGGCAATTATGTATACCTCTGAAATGGCTTGGCAAACATGCCCATACCATCAGTACACTTCCAACTAATCCATACAAATAAAAGTGTAAAATCCTTTGCTTCAGATTTTTTTAAATACATTCCTGCATATGCAGTATGTAGCGACCAAATGGAAGCATACCTTGTGAAGTTCAGTACTCCTCTGTACAGATCTATCCTTAAGAAATAGTGTTATGTGCAGTCTTCCCAACATAAACAATTCTGCTCACCATCAGTTTGCCTAGCTATACGGTTGCCCTTTTATATGATACAGATTCAAGGCTGTCAGAATGGTGAAGATACAAATGAGGTGTGAACTCATATTTGCAATTAAATAACACTATAAAAATCAGTATAGTCAATCTCTACATTCCCCCTGGAAATGACATTCCTGACTAGGAAAAAATCCTCACCTGGACATCTAAAAGTATTCAAAATGAAAGAATTATCCCAGGTGACGTTAACATTGATTGGTTAGAACTTCTCAAAAAACAGTCCACCTCCAACGTAAACCAGTTCTCCTACACCCAAGTAGTAACAGACATTACCAGACCAAACAAAACCAAGAACAATGGCTCTACACTAGATTGGATTCTAGTGTGTGACCTGAGTAAAATTTCAGCCACAGGCACATTACCTCAAACCATAAGTGGGTCACCTTCCTGTTTATATCCTTCGGAAATACTCCCCCACCCACAATACCCATCAGAATAAACTAACCAGGAGCTTATCCAAATTCAGCCCAGAAAATTTAAATAACACCCTGCTAGAAATAGACTGGAGTACCCAAAAAGTACTACCCTTAGACGAGGCAGTTGAACTCTTCAATACTACATTTTTAAATATTCTAAATAACTTAGCTCCTCGACAAGTAAAAAGAATCAAAACCAACCATGCTAACTAGAGCCACAAAACAACTTATGACAACATGAGATAGAGCATGGAAACTGTGGCATAAAACCAAAAGTCCTGCTCACCTCTTAGAATTTAAACAACTCCGAAATCAAGCCAAGCACTTCACAATCAGAGATAAGAAAATTTCTACCTCACATAGCAAAACAGAAACAACGCTAAGAAAATTTGGGGTGCCATCTCTAGATAACTGCATCCAGGTAGCAAAAACAAGTCATACCCATATCTAGACAAATCCCCCAATGAAATAGCAACCTTCTTCAACACACACTTCATAGGCACCATTTCCAAACTCTGTGCCACCTTCCCACAAACAAATTCTAAAGCTAGCAAATACACACTCATGCAGCCTTCAGACAACCACCCCAATGCTTGCTTTTCCTTCTCCCCTATCCACACAGCTACCATTCACAAATTACTACTCAAACTAAAACCTTGTACAACTGCTCTAGATAATCTACCCCCAGATTACTTAACAGATGTCAGCCAAATCTATAGCCTACCTCATTAGCATATTAATCAACAGATCCCTCCAAGAGTCTCATCTACCTGTAGTCTGGAAAAAAGACTACATACTCCCATTTCACAAAGGTGGCGCTAACATAGATTTCACCAATTTCCAGCCAATTGCAATACTCTCCCCACTATCCGAAATCATGTTGAAATGCATCCATGCTCAGCTCCTAAATTTCCTATCAGAAAATAAGATGATATCCCCATCCCAACATGGATTCTGCCCATATCACAGTACCACCACTGCACTCCTATCATTCATGGACATTGTGACCTAAGCAAGGGACACTGGAAAAACGGTCTCCTGTGTCTTTCTGGACCTCTCCAAAGCCTTCGACACCATATCCCATCCCTTACTCCTGGCAAAGCTATCCAATTTGGGAATGTCACCCCCCCCCACTCTTACTTGGTTCTCTTATTATCTAACTAACAGACAGCAAGCCACTAAATGCCTCCACTCTTTCTCACCATTCCTCAATATACACGCAGGAGTTCCCCAAGGATCCATATTGGGACCTCTCCTTTTAGAATATTCATTAATGACTTCCAGTCCACCCTCCCCCTAAATTCTGTAATACAGTGCTCAGACGACTCGACCATTATCTGCATTGCTGACTAACTTCTAGCTAGGACCTAACATGCCTTCTCAATCATTGAGAAATGAATGATTAACAAACATCTAGCCCTTAACCTCAGCAAAACTAACCTGCTTCTGTTCACCCCCAAAAAATCAACCCCCCTAAATAGATTAGATTTTAATATCTAATCACAAAACCTGCATTAGAGCAGTATCACAAACTAAACTTCTAGGAGTTATAATAGATGAACACTTTAACCTTCGATCTACACATCCAAAACTGCATAAAAAAAAATCAGAAACTAGGCACCCTCTATAAGCATAAATTGTACCTCACACCTACCGCTAGACAAACCCTTGCACTGTCCTATTTGTTTCCTTCACTTTTATACAGTGCCTGTTTGTTCACCAACATTTAAAGCTCCTTAAAATACAAGACTGAGTCCTGTTATAACAAGGTTGCCAGGTTCGCTACCAATGAAACTTACTCCTCCCATCACTGCATCTCCCTATGCAAACTGAAATGGCTCAATCTTCCCCATCACCTAACCTACTTGCAGTTAACCACAGCTCACAATATCATTACCAAACCTTCCAATTGTCCATCCCTCACCTCCCTGTTTATACTCCATAAGCCCTCTTGACAACTCAGATCTGAAAATTAATTCCTTCTAAAAGTCCAAATACCCAGTCTAGCAGTTGGTCAATCTCTCTACTCATGTGCCATTGCTAAAACTTGTAATTCCCTACCCAGCTCTATCAGAGCTATTTCCAATCACATATCCTTCAAAAAGTTTCTAAAACAGCATCTCTTAGCCCTGTGGCAATGAACATGTGGCTATGACTACAGAGCATCATCCCCCACCTGATCTCACTAACTTTTTTCTCCCCTCTGCTTAACAGTTATGCAACTATCTTTTGCTGTCTTCACTCTACAGTATCCACAGCAGATGATATATTGTACTTTGTATATAATGTATACTGCCTTTGTTATTCTATCTAGAAATTTATGATAAGATTGTATGTCTGTTTTTTAAGTTATCCCTCTATGTTTGTTGAAAATGTGATTGTATTTAAATTTCTTTTGTATGTGGAGCTTTTCTCCCCGGACCTCCACTGAAAATGGGCACTTTTTGGACCAGTGGACGATCCCGCTAAACAAATGCAAATAAATAAACAAACTCATTAGAATTGCTGAATCCCAACTAAATTGGATCTGTGTAGGAGATGTAAACATAGTGCAGGTACTCCCTCACTCTTTGGTTTTAATGGATTTCAACCATAAATAATTAGTGGTTGGGAGAAGGAAAACCCAACAGCACTGCAGGCTGCCGTACTTCCACTGGGTGTGTCAGTTTAGATCTGCAAAGTGTTTGATGTAAGGCTGGAAATGAAAGTAAGCAGCATGCAAGTCACCGGTTGTATTCCTTAACATCCAACCTGCTCTTCATTTGTTAGCAACTCCATATGATATTATTTCCACTTAATATCCTCAAACATTTTAAGGCCAATGATATTGAATGGCTTACACACTGCATGTCTCAGATTACTGCTCAGATAAATGAAGAATGGCCAACAAACACAGAAATGTAAGGCAGAACTCTTTGCAAGCAATAATCATGACAGGTTGTGTGATCATTAGGTGCACTACATTCAAAACTAATACATGTACAAATAACACTTGTATGGTTTGATATCAGTGTAGATGCTGTTGCAATTGGTGATGTGCATATTGACTTAAGTTCTTTGCTGCAAAGCTGTTTGTGTTGCAAAGAGGTATAGGTCAGCCATCCTGTGTTCTGAAGGTGCAACAGAGTGAGAGTTCAAATCCAGACCTATGTAGAAATATCTTGTGTACTAACATTTTCTAGTGTGTATGTCATAGATTGCTTTTCCTCATTTCAGCTACCTCTCCTTTTTCTTTTTTTTTTTTCTTTTCTATTGGCCAGTGTTTGTGCGATGCATGGCTTAGCGCAAACACGGGAGAAGAAGAAAAATTAATGTCAGGTTTGGCTATGTTTATCTGGTTTGTGCAAAGTGCGGCAGTGTGGAAACTGGACAGCTGGCCCACCCAGGAAGCAGACAGGACCCAGACAGCCAAAAATAGAAACCAAATGCATTCAGTTAATACTACTTAGCATTGTGTAAACCTACTAAGCAACATTGTGCAGCAGTTAACAGCGAGACCTTAAGAATGATTAGTAAAATAGGAAATGTCATGTAACTTGTCCTGTGGCAGCAGATGTAAGTGTAGGGCTGGAGTAGATATGGTCCTAGATTCTAGTACTGGGTTTGCAACTTTTGTTTTACTGTTATGACATTGCAGTTTATAGCAGTGAACTGCAACATAGGCAACTGTTTTCTCAACCTTCAACAGGTGTAAGTGTAGGACTGCCATACACATGGTCCTGGCTTCCAATACAGCATATTCCATGCACTTTTACTGTTGTTCCACTCCCCATTATAGTCACTCTCACTTATAAAAGTTGACATAATGGAGCTGACATGAATTATATGTATGAGAGGTGAGTTAACACACTAGTATTGTGTCAGTTATTTCTATATATATCTATGTATTATCACATTTATTATCAGATATATGACTGTGGGTATATTGTGTACTATATTCCTGTAGGTATGTTTCTACTATCTCGACTGGCATGGCCTTCACATTTGCCTAACACACATACACAACTGCCTGTACATTCAGTAACCTTGAAATTGCAACTAGAATTATGTAATGTTTCACTTCTTGGCACTGTTGCACTCCATTTCCCATTGAGCAAACACTGCCGAGCATTGTGTTTGTGTGATAAGTGGAGCACAACAGATGATCTTTGTGTTTCACTGTTGCAGTCATCACCTGTGGGTTATCCCTGCTGTGGTAGCCCTTGGCCGGCCCAAATACCAGAGTCCATGTTTTTCTGCGTCCATTGCTGTCTGACGTCAGATCGTCAGTGCTATAAAGGAAGGCAGCCAACGCCATTACACCAGTCTTTTCTTGCCGTGGAGCCCGTAACAGAAGCAGTTTGCAAGTGTGCTGGTTGGTTGTTACTAGAGTTTGAATTACAGCTGAAAACATCTAAAGCTAAGTACCCCCTTGGGAATCCTTTTTTCTTGCACTAACTGATGTCCGAAAACGTTAACAATTGACTGGCCTTTGGAAAGCAAATACCACACCGAAACTTCCATTCATACTGCGTCACTTGTTTAGGCCCAGGCCACAACATCCCCCGTTGCTGGTTCTCTGCTGTTTTTAAAGCGAGAACCATTCATTGTAGAGCTCTTTTATTGTAGCCAAAATAACATCCATCGGCAAACAATCCATAGACATTTCAAAAAAATGTAAGGATAAAGATAGAGACAGACCAAACAAGGCTAAGCCTTCCAATGATTCTACCTCTTCTCTGGAATTGGTGCCTTTGAAGCCACTGATGCTCAATTCAATACCTTCGCAGGCCTCTACTGAGACCCTTTTGGAGTCTTCTTCATCTTCCGAGCGTTTGGTTGTCTCTACCTCATTTGGGTCTGGAGCCGCGGTGCAAGCACCGGCTTCCGAGGAGTTCTTTTGCACTACCGCATCTAAACATAAACTGACGTCTTCTCCGACTGTCATTTCTCTCAGACCGATGGATACTCTTAGGCCTAGAGGCAAGGCCACTTCTAGGAAAACTACCTCTAGCCACCATTTTACTCGTGCTCCACCACCCCAAGCTCAAATGCTTAAAATAGCGAAGAATTTTATCACCCTTATCGGGGGTAGTCAGGCCACAACTTCTAAAGGAAAATAGACCTTTCTCCTGAAATACTAGAAGAACAGGATTCTGAGGAGTCTAAGTATTTAGATTTTTAAGAGGAACTACTTCTGACTGCTTATGAGGATTCAGTTGCAGAGGAATCCATTAATTCTGCCTCCCCACCTGAAGATCCTTCCTTTGGGGAAGCCCTTCACACCCTCAGGGAACATTTCCACTGGGAGTCCCAGGACTTCCCTCAGTCTAAGAAAAGACTAAGAGAGTTTCTAGAGCTGCCCCAGCACAGACCCTTGGACATCCCCCAATCTTAGAGGTGGTTGATGATGTCTTCCATGAATCCAGTTTAACTCCTGGCACCCCCACCTGCTCCCAGAAAACCTGACACATATTACAGAGTACCGGATCCTCTCAAATTCCTGTACAGAAATCGTGCTGCAGACCTGGAGGTCATTACACAGGGACATAAAGGAGCTAAGGCTAGTTCTATAAAGAACCCTATTCCTTTTGACAAGGACTTCAGAGCTCTGGACAGATGAGGTAAAAAAAGGATACACCTCTGCAGCCTTAGCTATCAGAGCACTCAGCTGTCAGTTCCACATGTTAAAATATCAACAACACACTTTGGAACTATTAAAACAAAAGATTTCTACTTTTAATGACTGTGCCAATTCGAAAGAGTTAGCAGATCTGCTGCACTCTACTTATCAAGTGGCTAAACACTCTTTACACTGTGGATATGACACCCTAGAAGCCTCAAGCAGGGCAGTACTGTCAGGATCTGTCATTAGGAGACATGCATGGTTGAAGGAACAACCTCTCCCTGATCATGTCAAATCTAAATTACTTGATGCGCCCTTGGATAAGGAACGCTTGTTTGGAGTAAATGCAGAAAAAGATGGAAGACAAAGCAAAATCTATGCAGACAGTAAAGGATTTTCATCAGGTACAACCTCCTAGGTTCAGCAGGAGTTTTCCCTCAAAACAGTGGTCCTTTCCTGCACCTAGCAGACAGGGGCAAGATAAGCCCCGCAGGGACAGACCACACAGACTCCTATCCTAGGGACAGCAGAGAACCAAATGGTGGACCACTTCCATTCCAAAGGGAGAGAGTTCTAAGCCATCCCTCTAGGGTAAAAACCTCAATGACGCCCTATCCTAGGGACAGCAGAGAACCAAATGGTGGACCACTTCCATTCCAAAGGGAGAGAGTTCTAAGCCATCCCTCTAGGGTAAAAACCTCAATGACTCCCTCTGCCCTCTTTTGACTCACCAAATACTAGGAGGAAGGCTCTCTCTCTGTTTGAAACAATGTCTTTCTGCAGCTAAGGACCATTGGATCTTAAAAGATCTTTTTTCAGGGATACAAATTCTCCTTCTACTAACTCCTAATTCCAAGAGGGTACCCTTACCTCAAAATCATTGGGCAGAGGCATTGAAACAAGTCCAAGCTCTCTTATCCCAAGGGGCAGTAGAACCTGTCCCCTCAGATCAAACAGGCAAATGCTTTTATTCCAGACTATTCCTTGTTCCCAGGATAGAGGGCACTTTGGCACCCTAACCTGGATATACCCATTCTGAACACCTTCCTGGCAGTCCCCAAATTCAAAATGCTAACTTTACAGCAGCTGCTGCCTATGCTGACAAAAATGCATGGTTAGTTACCCTACGTCTAGAAGATGCCTACCTCCACATCCCCATAAGGAAATCCTGCAGGGAATTCCTTCACTTCAGACCAGGCTCACCACACTTTCAGTTCTCTGCGCTACCCTTTGCCTTATCTACTGCTCCCAGAATATTCACCAAATGCTTAGCCCCAGCCATAGCCTTAGGCAGACAGAAAAATATACAAATTTACCCTTATCTGGACAATTGACTCATTCAGGCAGATGGCAAAGAATAACTCTTTAAGGACCTCCCCTTTATCATAATTCTCCTAACTCCCTTAGGGTACACCATCAACTAGAAGAAATCAAGGCAAGCACCCTCCAGGAAGATAATTTTCTTGGGAGCACAGATGGACACAGCATCCAAAAAGGGCCTTCCTATCCACAGAAAAGCAGAGCTTCCTGGATCTCTATTTCACCCAGTTGGCTTCCAGAAGTCACCTCACTGCGAGGAAGTTTATGCAAGCCTTGGGGTTCATGCCATCTTGCATCCTTCTAATTCCTCTGGCCAGGCTTCACATGAGAAAACTTCAGTGGTACCTAAAGAACCTTTGGTGTCAGCACTCTCAACCTCCAGAGACCTGTTTATATCTGATCCCATGTATAAGAGCCACGTTTCTCTGATGGGCAGGGGCCAGTGCCCAGAACAAGGGTCTTTACTTCAACCTCCACCCAACCGGGCAGACCTTTACCACCGACGCCTCAGACATAGCTTGGGATGCTCGCCTAGAAGGCAGGTACATCCAAGGTCTCTGGGATGCCCAGCACATTTCCTTACACATCAACCAGAAGAAAACGATGGCAGTATAAAAGGCTCTGACATTCTTCAAACCCCATCTCAAGCCAGGGGTGCTCCTTATCAAACAGACAACACTACAGTAATGTGGTACATCTACAGACAGGAAGGGGACCCCATTTTACCCTCTGTGGAGGCAAGCCATGAACCTCTGGCTGACAGCCTTTTCCATGAAACTACACCTGATAGCCCAACTCCTACCAGGGATCAACAACACCCTGGCAGACCTCTTAAGCAGAAACTTAGTGGACCCCATGAATGGGATCTCCACAGAAAAATCCTTTTACAAATCACTTGGATGTGGGGGACTCCAGAGATGGATCTCTTTGCTTCACATCTCAACTATCAGCTGAACAAATTTCGGTACCAGGGAGCATCACCTCCTAGTGTGGAAGGTGGATGCCTTGACCTTTCCCTGGAACTCCCTCTTTGTGTACACTTTCCATCCTTTGCCTCTTGTTCCCAAGGGTACTGATCAAATAGGGAGGAGAGACCAAAGGCCATCCTCATTGCTCCAGAGTGGCCCAGACAACATTGGTACCCCCTTACTGTGCACCCTGACCTTACAGCCTCCTAGTCGGCTTCCCCTGATCTCAGACCCCTTAACTGGGAGATGCTGCACCCAGACTTGCAGACTCTCAAACTATCAGCATGGCTAATACTCTAAAGGCAAAGAAGGAGCTCCTGTTAAGCAAACAGGCCTAGGCATTATCACAGAGGCTAGAAGGCCCAGCACCAGAAAATCTTACTCAGGAAAATGGAAAAGATTCTGCTCCTGGAGCCAGCCCAGAGGGAGATGTACCTCACAGCCTTCCATCCCTCTTATCCTGGAGTACCTAGCAGAACTACTTAATAGTGGCCTCTCCTTCTCCTCTATTTAAATCCACGCCTCAGCCATTCCAGCTCTTTTTTGATACAGAACAGCCCCTGTTCTCCAGTCCTTTGATTAAACAATTCCTCAGAGGGACTTCTAATATCAGACCTCCCAGAAGCCACCCACTCCAGCTTGGGGCCTGAATTATGTTTTGAAAAATTACCTTTACCACTGTTTAAACCTGCTGCTTCAGCAGAACTAAGATTCCTCTCTTGGAAGACTTCCTTTCTCCTAGCTATCACCTCAGCCAGAAGGGTTTCAGAACTTCAGGCACTGATGGTCATTGAGCCCTTCATCATCTTCCACACAGACAGGGTCTTCCAGAGGACTATTCCTGGTATTTAGTTTGACTCTCAACCAGCCCATACATCTATCCTCCTCCTTTTCTAGCCCTCCAAATAAGGGGGAAAGATTCTGCACTCACTAGATGGGCACAGACAGCGCAGATACTATCTGGACTGTACTAAACCCTTCAGGAAAACAGACCAACTACTTGTCAGCTTTGCCCCAAGGACAGAAGGGAAAAACCCATTTACAAACAAACCATTTCCAAATGGATATCACACTGTATCCATTTCTGCTACAGATTGCATGAGAAATACCCCCAAGTTTATTCAAACCCATTCCATTAGGGCAGCCTCCACTTCCACAGCATTCCTCAGAGGAGTTCCACCAGGGACATCCCGGAAGCTGCCACCTGGACTTCTGTCCATACCTTTACCAAGCATTACTACCTACCTCTATTTTCTAAGGCTAGGGCAGGGTTTGCCTCTGCAATTCTGCAGGGCATGCTGACTCATTCCTAATTCTACCACCCCTCTCCTCAGCTTTGGGAATCCTCCCACAGGTTATGACTGCAACAGTGAAAGATGAAGGACATAGTACAGTTGTGTACACTTACCATAAATGTAGATGTTTGAGAGTACTCACTGTTGCTGCCCTGGATGTTCATCGTGTTTCACTGTTACAGTCATTACACTTGGGGTTATCCTGCAGGCAGGCTACCCGCAGTCGGCCCGAGTTCCAAAGTCTAGGTCCGGCATCGGTTGTCTCTTCCCTCCCTGAAGTCAGTCAGTACAGGGTATAAAAGAATGCAACTGACACCATTTCATTGGGAAGCAAATACCTCATAAGGACTTCCACTCTTACTGTATTCCTTGCCTAGGCCCTGACCACGATGTTACTAGTTGTCGGTTTTGTGCTAGATTCAACAAATGCACTATTAAACGTCGGTTTGATTTTGCATTACATTACTTTGGCCGAAGGTTTAACTATATAATGCCGTCGGAACAACCGACGACTGGAATTCATAAAAACGCAAAGACAAAGAAAAGGACAGGCATCCGAGGTCCAAAACCGACGAAGCCTCTTCTAGGCCAGTCGCCGGTTCTCAGTGAGGTGCTTTCGTAGCCCCTGACACCTGCTACCTCAGAGCCACAGGCCGTATCCAACTCCCACGTGAAGACAACTAGTCCTCTGGATACTCTAAGTATTGGACCTATGGAAAATATTCCCTCAGATGGGTCCGGAGCCGCTGAGCAGGCATCGGCTTCTGACAGTGTTTTCAGACCTTCACAGCTTACTATTAAAACCTCTGCAACAGCCAAGGTACAGTCAACGACACCATTAAAGACAAGGAAACAAGTACAGCATTCTCCTGGACAGTCATCCATGCCAAAGAAACAGATGCTTAAAATGGCCGAAGACGTAATTACTTTGATCAGGGGTTCCCATTCCCCCTCCTGATAAAAGGCCTAGGCAAGTCACTGACTATGATTCCTCTGACCAGGTTTCTATTTCATCTTCAGATCAGGCCTATTCTCTTCCTCCTTATGAGGACTCTGATGCTGAAGAATCTATACCTTCAGCCTCTCCACCTGAGGATTATTATTTTGGGGAAACGCTGCACACTATGAGAGAACATTTCCACTGGGAGAGCCAGGATTATTCAGAATCCAAGAAAAGGCTCAGAAATTTTCTTTTACTGCCTCAGCACAGGCCCCTGGCTATCCCCCCTGTGCTTGATATTGTTGATGATGTTTTCTCTGAATCCAGTCTGTCTCCTGATTCTTTACCCTCCGCACCAGTCAAGCCAGACAGGTATTACAGGGTCCCTGACTCTCAAAAATTTCTTTATAAAAACCCTTCTGCTGACCCTGAAATAATTTCTCAGGGTCCCAAAGGGGTTAAGGCTTCCACTGCTAAAAACCCTGTTCCCTCTGATAGGGATTCTAGAGCTTTGGATAGATGGGGAAAAAAGTTTACACTTCTGCTACTTTAGCTGTAAGGGCTTTAAACTGCCAGTTTCACTTGCTTAAATATCAACAATACCTCATGTCTTTGTTAAAACAGAAAATGCTTACAAATTCAGAAAATCCTGACAATAAGGAAATGCAGGAATTACTGCATGCAGCTGAACAAGTGGGAAAGCATACTCTGCAATGTGGTTTTGATTCATTAGAGGCTTCTTGCAGAGCCGCAGTTACAGGCTCTGTCATTCGAAGGCATGCTTGGTTGAAAGAACAAAATTTACCTGAACATGTTAAAGTAAAATCATTGGATGCTCCACTATAGCATGATACTTTGTTTGGTGTTAAGGCAGAAGAGGTGTTAAAGAAAATGGAGGATAAAGCAAAATCTATGCAGACAGTAAAGGATTTCTTACAGGTTCAACCACCTAGGTTTAGTAGAAACTGGCCTTCAAAAAATTGGCCCTTTCAGGTGTCAGACAGGCCACAAAGAGGCAGATACAGACGCCTAAGAGGCAGATCTCAGCCACAAGGCTCCTACAGACCTAAACAATGGGGTGTTTCTGCCCCCAAAGGAGGAGAAGACAAATCACAACCTTATAGTAAACAGTCCCAATGACTTTCCTCTACAAAGGCCAAGCACTTACCTTTTGGCAGCATTCTTAGGGGGAAAGCTAGCATTTTTCGCACAAAATTGGCACATAATCACCCAGGACAAGTGGGTACTGAATATAGTTTCTCAAGGTTACAGGTTCCACTTTCACACACTTCCAAAATCAAAAGGTATGCCGGACCTGCCACAAAACCAATGGGCAGAGGCACAAAAGGAAATTGCTGCTCTCATGAACATGGGAGCTATTCAGAGAGTACCACAGCAAGAACAGGGACAAAGATTTTACTCAAGACTCTTCCTGGTACCCAGAAAGGACAAAGCCTGGAGACCAATACTGGACTTGTCAATCCTAAATACTTACCTGGATGTTCCAAAATTCAAAATGTTAACACTACAGCAACTTCTACCCATGCTGGGCAAGAAGGCTTGGCTGGTTACTTTGGACCTCAAAGAGGCTTACCTGCATGTTCCAATCAGACAATCTTGCAGAAGATACCTCAGATTCATAGCTGGCTCAATGCTTTACCAATTCTCTGCACTGCCCTTTAGCTTATCTACTGCGCCCAGGGTCTTCAAAAAATGCCTGGCACCAGTAATTGCATTTTGCAGACAAAGAGGAATTCAAATATATCCTTACTTGGATGACTGCCTTATTCAAGCAGAGAGTATGGACATTCTACTAATGCATCTGGCGTTTGCAAAAAGATTATTAATTTGCCTGGGGTACACAGTAAACGAAAATAATTCAAAGCTAGTGCCCTCTCAAGAGATAATATTCCTGGGTGCAAGCTTAAATACAACTACCCAGATGGCTTATCTCACGCCATAGAAACAAAGGCAACTGACTCTTTACTTTCAAATGATGGCAACAAAGACCCAGCTCCCTGCAAGAAAAATTCTGCAGGCCCTGCGGTTCATGCCATCCTGCATTCTACTAATTCCATATGCAAGACTGCATATGAGGAAACTACAATGGTATCAAAAAAGTGTTTGGATTCAACTTTGCCACAGCCTGGAAACAATAGTAACTATAATTCCTGTCTTCAGCAGGAGTTTTGATGGTGGTCCAGGGCCTGTCACCACAACAAGGGACAGCCCTTCACCTTACCCACAGCCAGGCAGACAATGACAACAGATGCATCGGATTATGCCTGGGGGGCGCACATGGCAGGAAAATGTATTGAAGGCACGTGGCCCAAGGAACAAATGCATCTTCACATCAATCAAAGAGATGCTAGCTGTACAGAATGCCCTTACAGCCTTCAAGGATCTACTACATCCAGGACAACTATTACTAAAGATGGACAACACCACAGTTATGTGGTACATAAGCAAGGGGGCACACATTCCTACCCCCTCTGCAGGCAAGCCATGACTCTGTGGAGCACAGCACTGACCTATCAAGTACATCTGCGGGCACAAGTCCTGCCAGGAAAGAAAAATACACTGGCATGCGAACTAAGCAGAAATCTCATGGATCCCCACAAATGGAAACTACATCCACAGGTCTTCAGCATGATAACAAGGAAATGGGGACGCCCAGACATAGATCTTTTTGCCTCCCCTCACAACTGCCAACTACAGAATTTCTGCACAAGAACTTATCACTCACAAGCATGGAAAGTGGATGCTCTTTCATTCAGCTGGAAAACCCTGACCGTTTATGCCTTCCCTCCACTGCCTCTTCTTCCTAAGGTACTCCTAAAAGTCAGACAAGAGAAGCCAAAAATGATCCTGATTGCCCCAGACTGGCCACGCCAGCACTGATACCCAATCCTAAAGAGCTTGTCTCAAGGCCCAGCCTGGTCTTTACCTCAAATTCCTCATCTTCTGACTCAGCAAAACAATCAGATTCTTCACGGTCAACTCAGAACCTTAAATCTGGCTGCATGGCAGATAATTTAGTCACTCAGACCACAACTCTCTCTAAAGCTGTTATGGATGTCATTTTAGAAGCCAGGAGGCCCCACACTAGGAAATCTTATGCAGAAATGGAAGAAATTCTGTGCTTGGAACCAGGCACAAGGACTCGAGCCACTTGTTCCAAAAATACCTCAGATTTTACAATACCTAACTGAGTTGCTGGACAAAGGCCTATCCTTTTCATCTATTAAGATCCATGCCTCTGCCATTTCAGCTCATTACAATATGGAACCTCCTATTTTTTTCACATCCACTGCTAAGGCAGTACCTCAGAGGGGCAAGAAACATAAGACCCCCAAGGAGAGCACCAATACCTACTTGGGACCTCAATTTTGTATTAGAAAAGCTCACACTGCCTTCTTTTGAGCCAGCCAACACAGCTGATATAAAGTTGTTATCATGGCAAACTGCTCTGCTCCTAGCAATAACTTCAGCAAAAAGAGTCTCAGAGTTACAGGCAATAATGACAGTGGAACCTTTCATCATTTTCCATCAGGACAGGGTCTCTCTAAGGACAAACCCAACATTTATGCCAAAGATGGTTTCCAGTGTGGCTCTTAACCAAACCATTAATTTGCCAACTTTCTATCCAAATTCCCAGAATAAAGGGGAGAGACTTCTGCACACTTTGGATATACACAGACAGCTACAATTATACTTGGATAAAACAAAAGCTATCAGAAAAACTGAGCAACTGTGTTTGTAGCTTATGCTGCAGGATCACAAGGAAAGCCTCTCTCAAAGCAGACAATTTCAAAATGGATAGGACTGCATTCACTTCTGCTATGCACAACATGGCAAATCAGTGCCTAAGGGCATAAGGCCACATTCTACCAGAGCAGCAGCCACTTCAGCAGCCTTTCTCAGAGGAGTACCAACCAAAGACATTTTAGAAGCTGCAACCTGGAGTTCAGTGCACACTTTCACCAAGCACTACCACTTACCTCTCTACTCTAAATCCAGAGCAGGCTTTGCCGCTGCAGTTCTGCAGGGCCTGGTAGCCTCTCCTAATCCTATTTAGGCCCAGCCACCCAACCTCAGCTTTGGGATTCAACCCAAGTGTAATGACTGCAACAGCGAAACACGATGAACATAGTACAGTTGTGTACCTACCATAAATGTAGATGTTCGAGTGTATTCACTGTTGCAGTCCAGGTTACCCACCCACCATCCCCCTTTTCATTGCTGGGACCTTTCTGTACTTCTCAGCTCTCTACAACCTATGTGATGTATTTGCTTGTAGATGAAGGAAATGCTTATTTTAGTACATGCATGTTTTTTGGCATATTTATTTTCCAGCCTTTCCTATTTGGGGGCACCTGACATCTGGGGCAAGAAAAACTGAAGAAAATGGCATCGGTTGCATCTTTTATACCCCTGATGCACTGACGTCAGTGAAGAGGCGACAGCAACCGACGCCAGACCTAGACTTTGGAAATCAGGTGGACTGCGGGTAGGCTGCCAGCAGGATAACCCCAAGTGTAATGACTGCAACAGTGAATACACTCGAACATCTACATTTATGGTAGGTACACAACTGTACTTTTCCCACCCTCCTTCCCCTTATATCTTTCTTTAGGGAGACATAAGTTTCTAACAGTGGCTTTTAGCCACCAGGACCACCTTTACCATATTTTCTTGGGCCCCTGTCTGGTTAGGGCAAGAAAAACTGATGTAATGGTGTCGACTGCTTTCCTTTATAGCACTGATGATCTGACGTCAGACAGCAAGTGACAGCAGCCGACACAGAAAAACATTGACTCTGGTATTGGAGCTGGCCGAGGGCTACCACAGCAGGGATAACCCACAGGTGAAGACTGCGACAGTGAATACACTCAAACATCTACATTTATGGTAAGTGTACACAACTGTACTTTTCAAACGTGTATCTCGCATGCGCATGCACCTTGCTAACTGTTGCGCAAACCTGCTGCTCACTGTGCTATGTAAATGTACATATTCTGTATTACTGTTGGTAAGTGTCCATTTCCTCTGTATGACATGAAATTACATGTATAAACATTACCAAATGAGGGTCTTATCTAACAATATGTCACAAATTTACAGTACATCCATCTGTTGCCCCCCAAGCACTGCAACCCTGATTTTCAGTACTTTTTCCATACATACATCAACCACAGTACAAAATGTAGTATCAGATGTGTGCTGTGCAGCGCACATCAATCTGGTAATGTGCATAACTACAACTATTGTCCTATATGCCTAAAAATTACTTATTTGAAAGGCTAGGGAAGGAGTCAGAATGGACCATATCCACAGGGACATAGGTGACCTTCAACAAACTTGACCCCTACCCATTTTGTTTTCGTCAGGGGTAGATCTTGCTTTTTGAACCTCGTGGACTTCTTGGATACTGACCTCATGGACTTGGATGAGGGGATAACAGGACATACCACATATTTTGACTTATCCAAATCCTTTAACAGTGTCCCCCATTCATGTGTGAAGATCTCCCATGTGAGAATTAAGCCATACAGTAGTACAAGGGTAGGCAGCTGGCTCACTGACATAACACACACACTCAGAGTTGGGGACTGCCCCTCAACCAATAACCAGTTACTGTTAGAATACAGTACCACAAGGATCTGTGCTGGGCCCTTAACTGTTTGCAAACTACTTCCCTGAAGCACAGGCAGTGGAAGATGGCCTATGGTTTACCATGTTTGCAGATGTCTGGTAACTGGATACACTATTACAGAGTCCCCCAGTGATGTAACATATTGCAGAAGGAGCTGACACACATGATTGGTGACAAACTTATGGACTGAACCTTAAAGCATGCAATGGTTCATTGTCCCCATTTGACAGTGAATTACCCCTGCTAATTATGGTGAACATAGCACCTCTCTAACCTCAAACACAGTGTTGGGAGACATGGGAACACATGTTGATAGCAATCTACACTTTCATCACTTTGTCCGTAATTGTGAAACACCCATTCTGCATTGCTTACATCATACATATGGGACATCACATCCAAGACCAGGGTGGTCATACCTCTGCTGTTCTCTAGCATTACCAGACCATTAATTGAGTACAATGCTCCCTTTTGTCTGTACCTCAACAGACACCTGCAACAATTGGAGAAAACACAGGGTTGTACCTGGGACACTTCAGGGCCTCCAAATATGATATACATGGAAAGACTGAAAGACCTGTCAGTGTACTCAGTATCAGGCAGGCTGCTGAGAGGCAACCTATGACTGCCCTACAGAGTAGTCTTAGACCCTGCCGTACTAGAAGTGCTGGATGTACGCAAATCAAATGGGACAAGAATAACTGGCCTAGGGTTCACAACCTAGGCTGTAACATAAACAGAACATGCTGGGGAGACACATTTATACCCCAGTGACACACTCCTCTGTAATAGGCTCCCACTGCATGTGAATCTGTGCTCCTCAGTGACCCTGTTCAAGAGCAACCTTGACTACTGTTTGGGTGATTGTAAAGTCACCTCTGGGTGGTACCTACGTCCCTCATGGACAGGGTCAGTTTGTGCTGCTCACAAAATCATGCTGCTAACAATGACCATCCAACTCTGCTCATTAAGAGTACTTGTGTTTTTGTAAAGCAGGACTTCTAAACACAGTAGGTCCATTGGGCTAGTAGCCTCCTATGAACATATGAAGCTATGAGCCTATGCTAGTCTCTCAGTGTTTTATCTCCCACATAGCTTGACAATGTCATCTACTATAAGTTCAGCTGCAGTCTTGTAAAATTCAGACTTGTGCCATGGTGCTTACATAATGTACTGTGTTCTGTACTCTGTGCACTTATCTGGGGATTCTGTTCTCACTGCAGTCAATTGGGTGTACACGTGTGTGTTTTTCTGTCTCTGTAGACAGAAGAACAGAAGAGTGTATCCCACATTTACTGATCAGTGGCTTGGATTGACAGAATTTTGATACTTGCAGATATGTACACATCCATTTCATGCAGCCCACCCAATATCTTGTCTCCCATATGGCCTGCTGATGTCATATACTATAAGTTCACTTGCAGTCTTGTAAAAGTCAGACTTGTGCCATGGGACTTGCATATAATAGTGTCCTCAGTAGTCTGTATAATTAGATAGGTAGGGGTTCAGTTCTCAATGCATTCAACAGGTTGTGTGTTTGTGTGTCTAGACAGAAGAGCAAAAATTTGTGTCCCACAGTTATTGCTCCAGTGGCATGGATTGACAGTATTTCGATATGTGCATACGACCACACATCCATTTCATGCAGTCCACCCAACATCTTATCTCCCACATGGCCTGCTGATGTCATCTGCTGTAAGTTCACCTGCGGTCTTGTAAAAGTCAAACTTGTCTCATGGCACTTGCGTAAAGTACTGTGCTATGTAGTCTGTGTAATTAGATAAGTAGGATTTCCATTTTCACTACAGCCAAGTGTGTGTGTGTGTGTGTGTGTGTGTGTGTGTGTGTGTGTGTGTGTGTGTGTGTGTGTGTGTGTGTTCGCCTGTGTCTGAGCGAGCTGTTGCTTGCCATTACAAAAAGCATTTTACTCCAGCATGTGGGACACTTACATTCTCCTCAACAGACACTGCTCATGTAATCAGCTATATCAGATTTTTGGATATGCAGTACTCCCACCAGGGCAGGGTCAGAGACTGGCATAGTTGCCAGGCAGAGGTCACCTCATCCTATACAGTAAAGATTACAGTGACATGCCATTTAATCTATCCACATACATCACGACATGGTTTGTAGGCCCTGTGTTATCTTGCTGAGAAAGCCCTGTGATCTGTCCAGCTGCAACATGTGTCTGGTGAGGTACATGAAAAAGAGAGCATTATAGTCTGTTAGTGTTGTGATGAGGTTTGACTGCAGTGCTGTCTTACAATCCTAAGATCTTAGTATGATGGTGTGACTTATGAAGAGAATGACATAGGCTTTCAATACCAGTGTGGGCAATTGGTGGTCAAATTCAGATTGCTATCTACATGTGTTCCCAGTGGTTGTATCACTGGGCTTTTGCATAGCAGGACTCTTGTCAGTGCTGTGATTATCATGGAATTTCACTTTTCAGATGGACAGCATTACAAGCACACATTTCTGCATTTATTTGTAGATCATGTGCCTTTGTCATCATTCAGTTGTGGGTATTAGCTCACCATTGGTGGACTCCTTGATTGCGTACAATATGCAAGAATCAGCAAACTTCGTAACCCAAAGGTAATATACTTTACTCTGAACTGTTGAGAAATAGAGAACAAACAG